>NC_086329.1:68059690-68359690 GCF_036172605.1 Pelobates fuscus | reverse complement strand
ACCAAAATGGGGACGGCATAGAACGCCCTGCGGTCTTAAGGGGTTAAAGTGTTATCAATTCAGGTTTGTATTGCTAACACTTTAGAGTTTCTTTATATAAAAAGAAATCTATATTTAAAAAAAAAAATATATACAATTTCTTTTTTTTTTTTTTTTTTTTTTTAAATAGCACAATCAAACCCTAACTTTTAGATAGCTATTTATTGTGCTCAGAATCAGTTTCTTTACATCAAATTTTAAAAAAGTAAGAAAATAAATTAGAAAGCCAGATATGTTTTTAGTTTGACTCTTTCCGCTTAAAAATGTAAATTACCTTTGAATTCTTGATAATAACTGTTCAGGTTATTCACTAAATGATTAACTGCTGGGAATCCATCAGTGGTTACTAAATTAAAGCCAAATCCAATTCACTATGGAAATGGAAATTTAAAGCCAAAATTGCAGGGGTGAAACTGTAACTAGCTTTAAGAATGTTTCTACGTAAACTATTTTGAATGAAAACGTGTAAATCCCCGATAAATCCCTCATATTTCAGTTTAATGAATAACCCTTACATATGAGCATATGAAAAATTAACAGAAGAGTATAACCCCAAAACCCACCAGACAATATTACAATCTGACCACAATACATATTAAGTAATAGGAAATGTTACAAGACACGTAAGCACTTTAAAACTACACAAGTACATATTCCTTTGTGAAAGTCTAAGAAACATAATTATATAGGCAGAAAAAAAGACATGTGTCCATCAAGTTCAGCCTTTCGTACATGTTTTTGGTTGTTTGTTTTTTTTGCAGTTGATCCAAAAGAAGACGAAAAAAATAAAAAAGTATGAGGTGCTTTCCAATTTTCTAACAAACAAGGGGGAAAAAATCCTTCTTTGCCCCAGAATGTCAGATCTCTTCTTGGATCAAGAAGCTACAACCCCACAAATTAAAAATATTATGGTTTTGCAAGTATTATTATTGCCATTTATATAGCGCAACAGATTCTGCAGCGTTTTTATCCATTTTATGTTTAAATATCTGTACAGATTCTGATAATTTTGTATCCTTATTTTTACTGTAAAACCCTTTCCTTTGCCTTAGACCAAATCTCCTTTCTTACAGTCTAAATGCGTGACCTTGTGTCCTACGTATATACCGGTTTATGAATAGATTCATAAACTGTTTGTATTGGCTCCAAATACATTTGTATAATGCTATCATATCCCTCCTGAGGCGCCATTTTTCTAAACAAAAATAAAATACATTTGTTAGCCTTCTTCATAACTAAAATGCTCAATTTATTTTATAAATTTTATAGCCCAACCTCTGCACTTTTTCTAGTGCAATAATATCCTCCTGTAGAACAGGTGCCCAAAATTGCACAGAATATTCAAGGCGTGGTCTTAAAGATGCAAAATTATATTTTCAAGACGAGAATTAATGCTCCTTTTTATACTAGTAGAATACAGATAATCCAAACTAAATAAATACACATGCTGATGGTACCCAATGACCTCGTAACACTACTGTCAGCTAGATGTCATAAGTGATATTATAACTTGCTGGTGTTGAGGTCTTGTTCTGCCTCACTTTTGTAGATTATTTTAGCTACCCTTTACTTAAGCTGACAAGTGAAAAAACTGAATTGTTCCAAACAAGCCTGCCAAGCTACCAGCTGAAATTGTCAGTGATTTCAGAAACATTCTGCTCTCTATATTGCCATTTTTGTGTTGCTCAACAGAGCAAACAAATACTTGCAAAGCTACCTACATAAAACCCTCACTGAACATCCCTATAAATACAACAAAACATAACTGATGCTCTGTCCTTTCTAACTAGGGTCAATAACTGTAAACATCGACAATCAACACAATATGGTATACAACTGCTCATGTGACTTTAGAAAACATTTATTCAGATAGTACAAAGTGGAATAAGGAAAAATACCCTAAAACATCTAGCATAAACACTGCCATATAGTTTTTACCTGAACTAGGATCTAGTGATACTAGTGCATGGTGTCACACGTACAAATTCACTAACACCACTAGGTCATACTCTGGTCCCCAACGGTTATATGTATATTCTCCAAGAAAATCTCAAATACAACAAAACCAATTAGAAATTTACATTTTGTGTAAATACTATTGTTTCAGTGCTCTTAACACAATGGGCCACCACAGAATCACACACAGTTTAACCCCTTAAGGACCAAACTTCTGGAATAAAAGGGAATCATGACATGTCACACATGTCATGTGTCCTTAAGGGGTTAAAGGAACACTCTGGGCACCATAACAATCAAATTGAAGTTGTTATGGTGCCAGGAGGTCCCTGGTGCTGACTCAACTTAAGATGTTGAACAATTCTCAAATTGTTTAAGGCCAAAGTCTGTGTTCCAGTGCTATATCACTCTGCCTCTCTGTTTTTCAGTTTTCTCAAAAATCGGGAAACTACAAAGACTCTTACAGAATCGGGCAGTGGCACTGTTGATTGGCTGAGAGCTGTCAGCTTAGGCTGTCAGCCAATCAGTGAATCCCAATTCATAAAACTGGCTTTAAAAAAGGTAAAAAAAAATTCAAGCCAGTTTTAATGAGAACGGTTTTACCCCTTAAGCTAAGTCAGCGCCAGGGACTCCCTGGCACCATAACAATTTCATTTCAATTAAGTTATGGTGCCCAAACTGGCCCTTAAATTGTGCAGAAAAACATGGGGAAGTCAGGTCATCTATCATAACACACAATACAAAATAACATTCCACATTACCAATACTGTACATCCGGTCAGCACATTCAACTATCACTACACTTCTAGAACACCGGAGTCCATTCAGTGCACATTGAACTAATGCGGATATTGACGTAAAGGCATGAAACTACTCACTACCATGGCAGTCATGCCAATACTGAACATGACATCAAACTGCTCATACCAACATCACATTATACATAGATATGTAGGCTGAAAAATAGGCGTTCAAGTTCAGCCGTTTTTACTATCAAAGTGCTCAAACTGCCACCACTGTACCATGTCGTATTAATGCACTAAACCGTTACTGTAACACTGCACAATATCAAACGAATGTGCAATCTGCAATGCTGTAACAATAGATTGCCTGTGCACTGCATGCTATTACTCTACCAACTATTCATCTTTCCTTTAATGTACCATGACAGTGCATACAACCATCCCACTGTATTAAAACACAGCCATAACACAGACCTCAACCATCCTGTACCACTGCCAATCAGACTATCGTTACCTTGCACTTTACTACTATAATGTCCAACCTGCTGTTTCTGTATCTGCCATTGCCTTAACAGACAGCCCAGCACACCGAAAGCACCTCCTGCCATTGCCCTCACAACCGGCACACCGCAAGCACCTCCTGCCATTGCCCTCACAACCGGCACACCGCAAGCACCGCCTGCCATTGCCCTCACAACCGGCACACCGCAAGCACCGCCTGCCATTGCCCTCACAACCGGCACACCGCCTGCCATTGCCCTCACAACCGGCACACCGCCTGCCATTGCCCTCACAACCGGCACACCGCCTGCCATTGCCATAACAGTCGGCACACCGCCTGCCATTGCCATAACAGTCGGCACACCGCCTGCCATTGCCATAACAGTCGGCACACCGCCTGCCATTGCCATAACAGTCGGCACACCGCCTGCCATTGCCATAACAGTCGGCACACCGCCTGCCATTGCCATAACAGTCGGCACACCGCCTGCCATTGCCATAACAGTCGGCACACCGCCTGCCATTGCCGTAACAGTCGGCACACCGCCTGCCATTGCCGTAACAGTCGGCACACCGCCTGCCATTGCCGTAACAGTCGGCACACCGCCTGCCATTGCCGTAACAGTCGGCACACCGCCTGCCATTGCCGTAACAGTCGGCACACCGCCTGCCATTGCCGTAACAGTCGGCACACCGCCTGCCATTGCCGTAACAGTCGGCACACCGCCTGCCATTGCCGTAACAGTCGGCACACCGCCTGCCATTGCCATAACAGTCGGCACACTGCACGCCATTGCCATAACAGTCGGCACACTGCACCCACCACCAACCATTACACTAATAGCCAGCACACTCCATGCACCAACTGCCATTGCTCTAGTAGCAGACACATTGCATGCACTGCCTGACATTGCCCAAATAGCATGAACACTGCATGCAGTCTGTCATTACACCAATAGCCAGCATAATGCATGCAAAGTCTGCCATTGTATTAAAAGCCAGCACACTCAATACATTGCCTGTCAGTGCACTGCAGTACACTACATAACGCTACATGTGCAGCCTGTCATTACACTAATTGTCATCACATTTCAAACCAACAGACCACACATCACACAAAGTCCGCCAGTGCACCACATGCACATCCTGACAGCGCATAGCACTACACAAAGCATGCACAGCCTGCCATCACAATAATGGCCAGTACATTGAACAATAACAGACATTGCACTGCATACACAGCCTGCCAACACACTGCACTGCATACACAGCCTGCCAACACACTGCATACACCTCTTGCCAACACACAAAACAAAGCATGCACAGCCTGCCATCACAATAATGGTCAGTACACACTGCATACACAGCCTGCCATCACAATAATGGTCAGTACACACTGCATACACAGCCTGCCATCACAATAATGGTCAGTACACACTGCATGCAGAGCCTGACATCACAATAATGGCCAGCACACACTGCATACACAGCCTGCCATCACAATAATAAATAAAAACAATAAAAAAGGCTGCGCACACGAAATAAAGTCCAATTAAAAGTAAAGAAAGTCCAACTGATTTTTCTTACAAGTGTCCTTTGATAGATGAGGTCTTCTACTATTGTAGTGGTTCCACTTATTATGAAAGATAAATAATAAGTGGAACCACTACAATAGTAGAAGACCTCATCTATCAAAGGACACTTGTAAGAAAAAACTGTTGGACTTTCTTTACTTTTAATTGGACTTTATTTCGTGTGCACAGCCTTTGTTATTGTTTTTATTCATCTTGTTTCAAAGGGTTTGAGGGATCCCCTTTTTTAAGGTTGCTGCCTAATAGTTATCTAGCGCTGTTATCTAGCGCTGTCTCTTTCCTTTTTATTTATTGCCATCACAATAATGGCCAGCACACACTGCATACACAGCCTGCCATCACAATAATGGCCAGTACACTTAACAATAACAGACATTGCACTCCATACACAGCCTGCCAGCACCCTGCACTCCATACGCAGCCTGCCAGCACCCTGCACTGCATACGCAGCCTGCCAGCACCCTGCACTGCATACGCAGCCTGCCAGCACCCTGCACTGCATACGCAGCCTGCCAGCACCCTGCACTGCATACGCAGCCTGCCAGCACCCTGCACTGCATACGCAGCCTGCCAGCACCCTGCACTGCATACGCAGCCTGCCAGCACCCTGCACTGCATACGCAGCCTGCCAGCACCCTGCACTGCATACGCAGCCTGCCAGCACCCTGCACTGCATACGCAGCCTGCCAGCACCCTGCACTGCATACGCAGCCTGCCAACACCCTGCACTGCATACGCAGCCTGCCAACACACTGCACTGCATACGCAGCCTGCCAACACACTGCACTGCATACGCAGCCTGCCAACACACTGCACTGCATACGCAGCCTGCCAACACACTGCACTGCATACGCAGCCTGCCAACACACTGCACTGCATACGCAGCCTGCCAACACACTGCACTGCATACGCAGCCTGCCAACACACTGCACTGCATACGCAGCCTGCCAACACACTACACTGCATACGCAGCCTGCCAACACACTACACTGCATACACAGCCTGCCAACACACTACACTGCATACACAGCCTGCCAACACACTACACTGCATACACAGCCTGCCAACACACTACACTGCATACACAGCCTGCCAACACACTACACTGCATACACAGCATGCCAACACACTACACTGCATACACAGCATGCCAACACACTACACTGCATACACAGCATGCCAACACACTACACTGCATACACATCTTGCCAATTAACAAAAAGCATTCACAGCATGCCATCACAATAATGGTCAGTACACACTGCATACACAGCCTGCCATCACAATAATGGTCAGTACACTGCACAGTACCAGACATTGCACTGCATACACAGCCTGCCAGCACACTGCACTGCATACACAGCCTGCCATCACAATAATGGCCATCACAGGGCTACATGAATGCTCAGTATTGAATTGGCCGACCATCTTACAGGATTGTTCAGACACACACAGTATCCAGGCACTGCCTGCCAGTGATGGCTGATCTCTGACACTCCTGCTGTCATGGACCATGATCCTCATAACAATCAGTCACCATGGCTGGATGGGTCTCATGGGAATCCCAGCCCAACACGGGGGGGGGGGGGGGAGGCTGAGCAGCCAGAGGACAGCCATGGAAATGATACCCACACCCGGTGATACCCGATCCCAGCTCCCCCGTACCTTGCGGCGGTCCTCCAACCGGTGCCCTGCTCGGACAGACAGAGACCCTCTGTGCGGTGCAGACAGGAAGCCCTCCCTGTACCCAGCTATGGTGAGGAGGGGAGAGGTACAGCCGAGCTGGGAGGGAGGAGGGAGGGCGGGGAGTGGATGCAGTGCGCATGCGCGGCTCACTGTTCGAGCAACGGGGGCGATACGGAGGGGCGGGGGGGACAAAATCAACCGCCTGCGGCACACGCCTGGCTGAGAGCACGTGATAACCCCTGCACCGCTGGCTGGGGTCAATCATACTGCGACTGCCCACTGTGTCAACAGAGATTAGCATCTCAGCATTCCACAGCGACTATAACCACTGAAACTGGTCCACAATGAAACCACCCATTGCTGTGTGGCAACAGGAGGACCACTGGTATAGGGAAACACTGAGCTGGGGAACTATTAACTGCAGCTAGTTATTATTATTCTTGGCATTCATATATCATTATATATCGTCAATTTATTCTGCAGCGCTTTACAATATAATAAAGGGGGGAATTACAAACTGTTACAAGAACAATAGGTTGATGAGGACATTGATCAAACGAGCTGTATTTAAGGACCATTTACAAATAATTTATTTTTATTTTTGGTGACAGCTTGGATACTTTAGCCTCAATTATGCCATTTAGATTTTAATTTGCTACCTCACTGTCTCCAAAACAAGCTGTATCGCCATATTTGTTGTCATACAAACGGTTTCACATTTTTTTTTAATTATGTTTTTTTTTTTTACTAGATTGAGAATTACAAATTTTGAATCGCAAAACGTCGACCAAAATATGTAAGATTTTATATACGGTATAATTTTATACATCTTTTTGCCATGATAATTTTTTTCTACAATTTTTTGCCATTAGGGGGATTGCCTGACAGGCCATGTAGTCCCCCTGCAGGCACAGCTTGGCCACCTATTGCGGCCATGTGATCGCTCTGCGCGAGCGATCACAGGGGCCTGAGGGAGCTGGAGGTGCTGCAGGTGGGCTGTCAGGCAGTCCCCTTAATCGGCATCGCGGCAGCAGGTAAGTATCGATCGCAGGGGGGACCACTGAAAGGCAGGACAATATATGCTGCCCTGCGGCGTTAAAACTTGGCTTCCGCAGGACGGCATAGAACGCCCTGTGGCATTAAGGGGTTAAGGAATAACACTGTAGATAAAAATATTTTTCACAATTGGGATATTAATGCACTATTGAATTTGTGGAAAGTGAATTAGGGAATTTCAAGTAAAATGCTAATATTTATATTATAAAAATACTCCACTTCTGCAATTTTGGCCTCCAGTTTGCAATTTCTACAGGAGAACATGAATGTAAAAAGAAGTATCCTGAGAAATTTGTTACATCATAGCACCAGTAACAAGTAAAGTAAAGGCAGGGTTATTCGCTGAAATGGAACTTGTCAGTAATTTAAAAGGAATTTTAGACTTCTGGCAAAAACAGTCAAACTGGAAAAAATTCCAAGCCACCAATGTTTTCCATTTGCTTATTTTGCATAAAATCTGAAATTCACTTTGACTTCGCATTGTACAGCCATATTTAGATTATAAACTTGTTTGGGCAGGGCCCTTTTCACCTACTGATCTACGTCAATCATGTTTTGTTAGAATTAAGTGTTTGTCCATTATACAGTGCTTGGACAATTCTGGGTATTTTTCACGTACATCACCCCAAAAAGCAATAAGAGAAACTTCTTTACATTGTTGGCTTAGTTGACTGTCAGAAGTTATATCGATCAGATTCTCAAAATCTACATCAGAAAAATTGTCTGGCTTGCCTTTTATGGATGCATTTCGAACCCAGTCATTATTGTTTTCATTCAAGAATGGAAAATACTGATTAATAGATGTGATTAAATGGCGAAGATGATCTACAATTTCATTGCAAATTTCATCTTCAAGTTAAATTTCTGATTCTTCAAGAAAATCCTTAAAGGACCACTATAGGCACCCAGACCACCCAGACATACGTCATTTAATTCTGTGAATATGTCTGAAAGATATGTTACTTTGGATAACTACAGAGTGTTTGTTAATCGATCAGATAATTACATGATTTTGCTATTTCATGACGAAAAGTCATGATTTTATTAAAGACACGGAGGCTCAAATTGCTTATCCCTTTCTTTACTGTCCGCCAATAGCAGCAAAGAATACAAACAGTTAGAAAAAATGGTATCCATAGTGATAAGCCACTCCCATACCAAGTCCCAGTATAATAGTCAGCAACTCCCAACATATTTCCTCTTTCTTTGGAGATGCGACACAACAACGAACATTAAACAGGAACCGATGAATCAGTCCAACCACAGCAGAACAACTGTCTTGAAATCCAGCCGGAATCCAACCAGGAACAAATAACAAACTGGGACCAATCCATCACAGAATCAGAAATCGCCAACGTAGAGGATCCCATCTAAGGACAATCCGTAGACATCCAGCAAATGAGTTGAAACCTTGCGGGAAGCAGTGAGGACCCTAAAGCAGCACAGAATCAACCTGTGAAAACACAAAAAAAAGGAGCCCAATGGTTAAATCGGTACTTGAACCAAAGTGTGCATGCCAAGACACATCATATCGACAGATAGTGGGACACAGTACCCACATAGCAAAAAACCTCATGACAAAACATAAACATAGCCGGGTCATATGTGATCATAAATGGTTAAATAAACACAGTGCGCACCACAAATACCTACCACACCCTGGAATCCTTATATGAGAGAGAAAAGTCAACAGGGAGGGAGAATCAAGTGAGATAAACAGAGAAGGGTGGGACAATACTCGCCACCGTGTCTTTCATAAAATCATGACTTTTCATCATGAAATAGCAAAATCATGTAATTTTGTGTCAAGACACGGAGGCTCATATTGCAAGTTTTTTTTTTATTTTAAATTCTTTATTTTTGCGTGCATGGATAAGTACAAAACAACCCGGCTGGCCACAATAGCCTTGCGGGTGATGGTTGTTACATGACTTCACAACAAAATTAAGGCATACTTTTGTCTGTCATTTCGGAGTTGTAACGTCAGCTAGATCTGCACATTTTTATTTTTTACAAGTCAATTAGTGTGAAACTAAGGCCTCCATGGAGTGTATTCACAGTGTATGTCAGTCTACGAGTTTCGGGTTCATGTTAAATCGGGGGGGGGTGTGTACCCACAGGTTATCAGTCTGGAGGTAGTTGTCTGCATGTTTGTACCCCTCAGGCTTGCGTGTGTGTGTGTATGGCTGTCCTTAGTGTTGTTAGTGTCTGCGAGTGAATTCTATTGTGTCCGTGTAGATTGGCGTGTGCTTGTGGGGCATCGGATAATGACATCTGGAGGGGCGTCCATTGGTGCTTGTCTGGCTTTTCTGATTCTAAAACAGCCGTCCAACACAAGTTTTTTTGCCTGAGCGGGTGGCAGAATTGTTGCTATGAGACGTCTGAGGTAGTGGGGTAGTTCTGAGGAGTCTATGGTGTCTGGCATCCCCCTTAGTTTTAAGTTAGCGCGTCTGTTGCGGTCTTCTGTTTGGTCCAGTCTCGTGATTAGGGAGGACTGTACGGCCTGCATATGGGAGCAAGTGTTTTTTAACTCTCTCACCTCGTTTTTGAGGTCCAGGATGTCCTCCTCTGTAGCCTGTGTGCGTGCTGTCATCGCTTGTAATTCAGTCTTTATTAGGTTAATGTCTGCTGCATGCATTCTCTTCATTTCCATCAGGAGGTCGGCAATATCTTGTTTGGTAGCCGGGGTTTGAGTGTCCTGGCCGGCTAGTGGTTCTGTGACTTGGGGAGCGGTGGATGTTTCTAATCCGGCCCCATGCTGTTTCCCCTCATCTGGAGAGGCTGGCGTGCACTCCGGCGGAGCCGCCATCTTGGGCGCCATTGGCCTCTGTAGCATGTCACCTATATCTTGAATGCCTCTGCTGGCAGTTGGTGGAGGCTTTTGGGACCTGCGACCCATTGTGTAGCCGTCCGATTCCGCAGGGTCAGTTAACAGGTAGGTGCTGTGTCGGGCGTCGAATGCAGTGACCTCCGTCGCGTACCTTGTGGCTTGGAGTGTCCGGTAGGCCCCAGATTTTCGCCGGGTCTTTTTACCCGTTTGCGGGAACTGGAACGGCATTCGTCTGAGCCTTGGGCTCCAGGGGGAAGTCCGATGGGTGTTTGGGTCTTTGTATGGGACCTCGGATTAAGGCAGATTATCGTCGTTTGTTCGGAGCTCACATTAAGTGCGTCCGTTCAGGCTCAGCTCCAGGCTCCGCCCCCCATATTGCAAGTTTAAAGCTAAATACTGATGAAAAAACGCGAGGGACCGGTCGAAAATAAAATTTGCGAAATGTGGACTCACGGGACCAGTCCGCCATCCTCTTCAAGTCTTTCAGACGTGCCCCCGAATCCACTGCGCACTGTGCACTCTTCTGATGCTCATATTCATGCAAACAAGCCACCAGATACAACGCCGGAGCAACTGTAAAACTCGGATACGAAACCGACCGAATCGCCGTCTTAGTGCGTCCGGTTATGTTAAATGTCACCCCTTCCAGAGTGAAAGACCGAGCATCGTAGTCCAGGGCACAAACATCCAAAACCTATTTGCATGAAATGATGCAAAAGAGGGAGCCCAATTTGGCTGACAATTGCCGTTAGGAGAGGTCTGAGTTAGGAGGCCAGGAATTAAAGAGAGACAATACGCAGGAGACGTCCCAAGTAGAAGAGCATCGAGGCCTAGGAGTGCGCGACAGTCGTGAGCCCTGAAGCAAACGGCACACCAAAGGGTGTTGGTCTGCGGGACAGCCGTCAAAACCCTGATGAGCCGAGGAAATGGCCGATCTGTACAAGTTAATCGTGCAATAGGCACGACCAGCCTCAAATAACAAGGTGAGGAATTGAAGGATCGCAGTTACAGGTGCCGAAACGGGATCCATGTTCCGAGCCAGGCATCAGCCAGCCCAAGCGGTTCCATATGATCGTCTAGTACCGGAAGCCCATGCGTCCGCCAGGAGGCGTTGAGTTGTGTCTGATCCTGTGCCATGATCAGGATGTCGTCCAAGTAGACAATCAGTCAAACTCCTCGACTGCGCAACCAAGCCATGGCCGGGCACATCAATTTCGTGAAGCACCAAGGTGCCGACGAGAGTCCAAAATGAAGACATAAAACGCCAGGTGTCACCCTTCCAGAGGAAACGGAATAAGTAGCTGGATGTCTCGGCCACAGGGACCGTCAAGTACGCGTCTTTCAGATCCAGTTTCGCCATCCAGTCGTCATGAAGGAGTAAGTCCCGCAGGAGGTAGATGCCCTCCATCTTGAAGTGGCGGTAGCGCACCAAGGCATTGAGGGAGTTTGATAACTGGACACATTTATCCGCCCTTCTTTTCCACCAGGAAAATATTGCTGAGTACCCCTGTGGAGGACGTGGGGTTTAGTTCTATCGCCCCTTTTTTTGTGAAGGGCAGACAATTCCAAGTCTATCAAGGCGTGGTCGCTTACGGAGAACGAGATTGGGTGTGGAGGGGGGATGTGACAAGGAGTGACGACCAATTCTATGTGGAAACCCCGAACTGTGGCCAGAACCCAAGCATCAGAGGTGATGGCTGACCAAGTATGGAAAAAATGAGTCTGTCCCCTACACAAATATGGGAAGAAACATGAGGTAGATGTAAGCTCACCGTAAGGGCGTCTGGAAGCAGTGTTCCCTCTGAAGCCTCTGGATCGCCATGGCTTTCCGCGAGAAGGGGGATTGGTTTCTCGCCTCCTGATAGGGGGGTCGCTGGGTGTAGGAGCCTCGTCCCGAGCCACGGGAGTTGTAGTTGGAACAGCCGGACAGACGACCTCTGAATCAGCCGGCACTGGTAGAGACCCGCCCTTGAAATACCCTCTTCATGGAGGATTAGGCTTTATCCAGAGGTTTTAACACTGCCTGCTATGCAGATTGCTCTCTGTACCCAGCCACGGAGTTCTTCCGGGTCAACCTGTCTGTTCTAAGCTCTGGCGTCTTCAGCCAGGTCGAACAATTTTGTCAAGGCACCAAATATGTCCTCATGTTTGTCTTGGCACGATTTAAGTGTTGAATCCAGACCCTTGCGAGGGTTCCACCCCAATTTAGAGACGAATTGGGTCATTTTGGGGTCGACTACTGGGGTCTCACAAACTTTTTTTGGCACCAAAGGGGCATTCAGCCCTGAACTTACTCCGGGCCACCTTACTGAGGGGGTGCCATACCCAGTTTTCTAGGCAACGTGCCACATGGTCCTCTGGGAGCCATTCAGCTGACTTCGGGTGATGGAGATCATCCGGGTCGAACATGCGTTCCCCAGATGGATCCAGGAGAGTGGAGCCCGCAGTAGCGGGGGAGTCACTCCGAGAGCCACTCACAGCCACCATCGACTGAGGGGGGTTCAAAAGGTCACTGCCCTGCTCGCATAGCTCATTTTCAGAGTCACTCACGGACTCAGCACCAGCCTCCTCACTAGACCCGATTTCTGAGTAGGAGTCGCTCTCAGGTTGTGCTCTACCACATTTCCACTGCCCCGCCCGATATGCCTGGCACGGAAATGCTCTTTTGCGTGATATAAGCACGCTATCATGGGTGACCTCAGGTTCACCAGTCATATGGGTTCTGGAGGCAGAGGGATTTAAAGCGGCACTGTCATGCCGAATCCCGTTTTTTTTTTGTAACCCCCCTCCCGCCTCCACTACATCCAATTGACCCACTAGTCACCCCCAAATACCCCTAAGCCCCCCAGATTACCTCTTTTTAAATCTGTATCTTCTGCCCCGATCTATATTCAGGGCGCCGCCATCTTTGTGTGGGTAGGTGAAGTCCCTGAGGGACACGTCATCTGCCCACACTAGACAGACTGTAAGATTCCCGCACATGCCCAGTGAAACACCTGGACATGCGAACGGGAATTTCATCTATTCATTCATTCATCAGACAGACGAATGAATGAATAGAAAAAATCAGACGAACAAACTAACACTGAGTATCAGTTTGTTACAAGGAGGGAGCTAACGGCTTGCAGCTCCCTCCTGGTAATATGTAAATATAGAAGCGTCAGGGAGCAGTGCTCCCCGCCACTTCATAAGCCCCCCATGTCCCCCCCTCACTCTATGGGAGTCAATTTGACCCCCATAATAGCACAAGGGAAATTAAAATCTCCCAAATGTCCCTACTCGCTTACCACGAGTAGGGGCATGTCTACTAAACAGTGAGCCACCCAATCAGAGTGCTCTGTGTCATTTTACACAGCGTGGGAAAGTTCTTTTGAATTTTCCCACGCTGTGTAAAATGACACACAGCACTCTGATTGGCTTAAACCAACCAATCAGAGTGTTCTAAGCCTAATTGCAGGGCGGGGCAAGGCTTTATAAGCCTTGACCCGCCCTGCGGAGCTCAGGACGCGGCGTGCCCTCGAAGGGCGAACAAGGATAAAAAAAAATTTGCGCTCTATTTGCCCTTTTTGGGGGCTGAAGAAAGAAGATTTTAGAAAAAAGAAGACGTCAAATGGTAAGTTTAATTTTTTTTTACAGGTTGGTTATTTTATTCCTCCCTCACTATTTTTAGGGTAGGGGATAGCTTGTTTTGGGTGGGGGGTGACTAGGAGCCCCCACCCACCGCTCAGGGGTGGGGGCCGGGGGGGAAGAAAATAGGGGACAGTAGGTCCCCCCCTTATTGTTTTATTAGGGCCCCCACCCACCGCGCAGGGGTGGGGGCCGGGGGGGAGGACAGTAGGTCCCCCCTTATTGTTTTATTAGGGCCCCCACCCACCGCTCAGGGGTGGGGGCTGGGGTGGGAGGACAGTAGGTCCCCCCTATCTTTATTTAGGGCCCCCACCCACCGCTCAGGGGTGGGGGCTGAGGGGGGAGGACAGTAGGTCCCCCCCTATCTTTATTTAGGGCCCCCACCGCTCAGGGGTGGGGGCCAGGGGGGAGGACAGTAGGTCCCCCCCTTATAGTTTTATTATGGCCCCCATCCACCGCGCAGGGGGGGAGGAAAGTAGGTCCCCCCTTATTGTTTTATTAGGGCCCCCACCCACCGCGCAGGGGTGGGGGCCAGGGGGGGAGGACAGTAGGTCCCCCCATCTTTATTTCGGGCCCCCACCCACTGCGCAGGTTTCGTGGCAAAAAATCCTGTGAACGCGTTCAATTTGCAAACCTAACGTTCTGCAAAACAGGACTAATTTGTGGGAACAAACTAACGAACGGTCAGTATCCTATAAAACAGTCAAACAAATAACCATTCGCGGCAAAACAGTTGAACGACACAGGTTTGTGATGAGTTTAGCCGAAACAGGAAACAGGTGCAAAAGGGCGCCAAACAGTCAGGGAGAAGGGGGGGAGATCCAAAAAGCAGAAAAATAAGGCAGAATAAGGAGAGAATGAAGAAAATGAAAATATGAGCAACACAGTAAAGCTCAAGAGAGGAGAAATGCATTTAATAAATCCCCAAAGGAAGATCTGGAACCCTGGGTTCAAAGGTAATATATATTAACTTAATATGGTACAAAAACAGAAGTAATAAACAGGAAAAAAATCAATTTTTACTATAAGATATAACAATATAATAATAAGAAGAAATTATAAAATAATAATTAATTAAAAAAGATAAAGGCAAACAGTTATTGGTATGAGTAAAATTTGCTGTACTTATCTTGTGTAGAGCAGCAAAGAAAGAGGAAATATGTTGGGAGTTGCTGACTTATACTGGGACTTGGTATGGGAGTGGCTTATCACTATGGATACCATTTTTTCTGTCGGTTTATATTCTTTGCTGCTATTGGTGGACAGTAAAGAAAGGGATAAGCAATACTCGCCTCCGTGTCTTGACATAAAATCCAAATTTATGATCCTGGAAATAGGCAAACAACTCTTGACACAATTCAAACATTCTAATAAGGACTTTACCTCGTGATAGCCAACGGACTTCTGAATGCAAAAGCAAAGCAGAGTGGTGACTACCCGTATCTTCACATATAATTTTAAATAGTCGTGACTGTAATGGTCGACTCTTTATCAAATTAATCATCTGGACCGATTCGTCTAGCACAGTTTTAAGTGAGATTGAAATATTTTTAGCTATCAGTGCATGTCTGTGAAGAACACAGTGAGAACTGATGCGTTTTTTTGCTACATTTCTTATTTGTGTCACAGTGCCTGTCACTTTCTCAACCATTGCTTTGGCACCATCACTGCACGCATCTACACATTTGTCCCAATTTATACTGTGTGTGTTCATGAACTTCTGGATACAGTTAAAGATGTTCTCACCAGTGGTATGAGTTTTCAAAGTTTCACACAGAAGCTAGTCTTTTTTAATCTGTTTGTCAAAATTATATCTAACAAAAAACAGCAAAATCGAAAGACCTGCAACATCTGTGGACTCGTCTTATTGTAGTGAGTACCCAACAATTTGATGCAGTTGAGAAATGAGTTCAGTATGGATGTTATCAGCAAGATCATGAAAACGGCGCAAAACTGTGTTGTTGGAAAGTGGCACAGCTTCAATTTTTTTTACTCAACTTCTCATTTAAAGTACATTACACTATTTCTTTTACACATGGTTTTATAGTGATTCCACAATTGCGTGTGCTTCTCCTGCAAGTGCTATACGGTAACCCACTCTGTAAGAAGCCTAAGACTTTTTCATTAGCATTTTGAGATTTTTTTGCTCATCAATTGTTTACTCTTCTGATACTCCTTTAGCTTTCACTTAAGAAAGTCAATGTCTTTATCTTTGTACTCTACGTGGTTTTGCTCAAAATGACTACGTAATTTAGCAGGTGCTAATGAACTGTTTGGCAATATTTTATTGCAAAGTACACATTGTGCTTCAGGACAATCTTCATTTCTGGCACTTGTGAATCCAAATGACAAGTAGCTATCATCATATTTTCTTTTCTTTGTTTGAGAAGATGTTGGGCTAGCATTATGTGCTTTTCTTTTCTTTTTTCTTTTTTTCTTTTTTTGTCTCTGCTATTTGAGGAACAGTAGATACAACTATTTTGGGCATGTTTTCTGGATTTTTAGTTGTATCTTTCTCAGTTTCTATATGTGCTGAACAGGTAGAAGTAGTAGTATTTTTTCTCTGAAGAGTTCCCTGCTTTAACCAGCTTTCCAAATTCATTTTTGTTTATTGGTTAAAAAAAAAATAAACACTTTGAAAAATACAGACCTCACAACCTGACTGAAAAGGATGCCGATTTTATTAACACTCTTAGAAAGAACTGAACTTAAGCAGGATTTTCGGTTCTTTCCAAGTTAGATATGGAGCTAAAAGATTTTAACAATTTGAAAAAATACAGATCTCACAATCTGACTGAAAAGGATGCAGATTTTGATAACGCTCTTAGAAAGAACTGAACTAAAGCAGGATTTTTTAGTTAGACTTGGAGGAAAAAGACTTGAACACTTTGAAAAATACAGTTAACAGGTTTTTTTGGCCCCTCACAGAGTCATTAAATGCCCCTAGAAGAGAATTTCATTGCCCCTGACAGAATCTTTCAATGCTCCTGACAGAGCCTTTTAATGTTCCTGACAGGGAATTGCAATGCCCCTGACAGTCTTTCAATGCCCCTGACCGAGCCTTTTAATGTCCCTAGCAGAGTCTTTCAAAGTCCCTAACAGAGCTTTCTGTTTCCCTACCTAACAGAGCTTTCTATGTCCCTACCTAACAGAGATTCCAATGTCCTTACCTAACAGATTTCTATGTCCCTACCTAACAGAGCTTTCTATCTATGACAATAACGGAGTTTTAACTATCAGCTCCGATCTTCATCACTCCTCTAGCACGAGTGATAGAAAATGGCTGACAGCAGGGCTGGCTGACTGCTGGGGGGGGGGGGAGGGGGGCTTGCTGACAGCTGGGCAGGCTCTCTCACAGATGAGCTAAGTCTAAGTGCTGATGTCAGGGCGGGCGGCCAGGCGAGCTCTGACGGCAATGCGTGCTGACAGCAGGTCGGGCTTAAGATCATGCTGCCGCGATCTCTTATGAGATTGTGGGTGCGCAATCTCTGCTGTTTCCAACCTGACGGGAACAGCAGGTAGCGGCAGCCATTTTGGATGTGGCAAAATGCCACAGAACCCCAATTTTGTTCTCATGGAAACCTAGGGAAAAGCTACTTTGTGCATTGCTTGACTGTCAACAATAAATACGTTTCTTGTGACCACTCCAAAGGACTGGAAACTATGCGAACATTCTACAGGAATGGTGCTGCCCTTGAGAAGTTCTATAAATAAGAGTCCGTAACGTGTGTGACAGAGGACAGGAGAAGATCACTGGCAGAGTGGGATGATTGAGAAAAGGTTTAAGCAAGATGAGCCTGGCAGTAGCATTGATCGTAGGTTGTAGTGGGGCAATGTGGGTATGATGTAAATTGGTGGGGATTAAAGAAACACTATAGTGTCAGGAATACAAATGTATATTCCTGACACTATATGTCTAAGCAGCTGTTTAGTCCCCTGGCCCCCCCTTACCTCTGGTTAAAAAGGTTATTTCCTAAATTGTATACAGTGCCGTGAGGGTCGGGGCTGGCCCCACCCATGCTTTGTCCCCTTGGTTGAGAAACTTGATGATCTCAGCCAATTCAATGCTTTCCCAAAGTAAAGCATTGCGAGGCTATCGTGCATGCGTGGCAAAATGCTGGGCTTCACCATTCAGCATCTCCTCATAGAAATGCATTGACACGAGAGGGCGTGTCCTGGCGGCTGTACTGAGCGGTCGCATGTGCTGAGCGCTCCGACGAGACCCACAAAGGAGCAATTTGGCGAAATAGCCACGAAAAACAGGGGGCCCCATATACCCCAAGAAATAATGTCTCAGGCAAAAGGGAAGAGGCAAGCCGATAAGGCAGAAAAAAGTGCCTTTTTTGCCTCACGGACGCCGCAGGGGAGGCAGACCTCGCTGGAGAGAGATACCCAAGATGGCGCCGAGGATGTGGTAGAACAGCAGTGCACTAACCTAGAAGCAGACACTCCTCTCACACAGGAGATGATGCGGACAATGTTGGAAGAGATGTCTGCAAGAATAGAGAACAGCTTCAAAGCCACAATTGGGGCACTACATAAAGACCTAAGAGAATTGGAGGTGAGAACTACTGGGACAGAAACTAAAATGGCAGAGCTGACTGAAGCACATAGAGAAATGGAAGAGGAGATGGCAGGGCTGCACAATCAAATGCAGATATATGAGACAAAGTTAGCAGAAATGGAGGACAGGGCACGCCGCAACAACCTGCAAATTCGTGGGGTGGGTGAGGAAGTAGGACCCACAGAACTGGCGGCTTACTTGACCGGCCTACTAAAAACGCTGGCGCCAGACATACCACAAGATCTGTTACTCATGGACAGATACCACTGAACTGCCAAAACCAGCTTTCTACCACAAGACACCCCAAGAGACATTCTCATAAAAATGCACTATTACCACGTGATAGAAATAGTGCTTCAGACAAGTCGTGCGAAGAAGAAACTCCCAGACCCATATGGAGGGCTGTTGGTGTTTGCAGACATATCAACGTTCACATTAAAACGAAGGAGAGAATTTAGAGGAGTTACAGAACAGCTCCGGCTCAACAAGCTGCCATACCGCTGGGGTTACCTGGTGAAAATCCTAGTGTCCAGAGGAGGAAAGGTGACAGCTATCAACACACCAGAAGAAGGAGCCCATATGCTACAAAGATGGGTACTCACCGAACCAAACCAACACCGTAGCCCACAGAGACCACACAATACCTCCAAGACTGGAGAAAGTGAAAAAGACCAATATGAAAGACAGCACCACAACTACAACAGATCTGCGAGTATTTACAAAGAGACTGTTGAGAGACTGGTCCTGACAAATCGACTATGGAGACAACCAGGGGTATCGTATAATTGTTGAAAAGCCAAGTTAAATGTCATGCCAAAGTTATGCAATGCAGGCCACTGGGGGGATCTTTAAAAGCGCAAAAATTGTTTTAAAAAAAATATATAAATATATTAAACAATTCTCAAATACACCCTACAGAGGGCACTGCTGCCCGGCTAAACACAAACGCCAAGGCCACTTTGCATGATATCGAGTGGGTCAACTCGGGGAATGCACCCCAAAGGGTGGAAGCTAACACCCCCCAAAGGTCCCATAGGTACCTAAGCCGAATATGGCACACCAGTTACTTATACTTCTGTTTTGTATGCTTTCCCTGTTATTACCATGTTACCCGACCCTCACCGGTCTAGTTGGGACCAGACAACCCACACCCCCTCCCAGGTACCTACAGGGAGTTCATACAGCTGACCAAACCCACTGGCTCAAAAATTATGTCAACGTACCCCAGTTAACCCAACCACCCCTAACTCAGCGAGTGAGGTATGCCCGAATCCTACCCTCTATTAGTGGAAGGTCGCTAGACTTGATGCTGCTGGGGCGAGCGAACCCCCCGTACTGGTTTTAATAACTACTATGACCCTTACCAAATTCATAGGATATAAACCCCCATGAAAATCTTTTCTCTAAATGTAAGAGGGTTAAACCTACCGGTTAAGAGACACCAATTGTATTCCCTATTCCCTACTCAGAAACACAGATGCGGACGTCATCTGTCTCCAAGAGACACACTACAGAACTGACAATTATATTCCACCATCAGTGGCGGATTACCCACACCAATACCACGCGACATCCCCCACTAAGTCCAAAGGGACATCTATACTGATCTCTAAACAGGTAGCATTTACCATGATCTCCACAGATGTGGACACTAATGGGAGATATATAATACTGAAATGCACCATTAACAACACGACATATACAATCACTAATATATACTCACCCAATACATTACAAGGAACGTTCCTACGATATATAGTACGGAGACTGGACACGATACAAGAAGGAGTGTCCATTATCTGTGGAGACTTTAATCATGTCTGGGACCCAAAACTATACTCTAATGTTTCACAACACAGTCCACGGTATAAAATACTCCACAGACAGTGCAAAAAGCTACAGAAACTCCTCTCACTACACCACTACTATGATACTGGGAGAATATCCCACACCTCGGAGTGGGTGTACACCCACTTCTCACATGTTCATAACACGTACTCGAGGATAGATGGGATTCTCATACATGGGCAAGAACTCAACCAAATCACCAACTGTGACATAGGACAGATTACCTGGTCAAACCACGCACCGGTTACGCTGTCGGTCAGAGATCAGTTTGATTATAAGCACCGCAGCCCGTGGAGGCTAAACGCTTCCTTGCTGAATGACCCGGCATTTAAGAAAGAGGTGGAGGAGGCTTTGTGCAATTACTTTAAAGAGTATTCTACTCCGGGAATATCCCAGGGCACAATATGGGCAGCACACAAATCAGTAGTCAGAGGTATTTATTAAACAGGCGTCATACCTACACAAAAAATCCGCAGCCCAGACCACACAATGGAGGAGAGAATTGTACCAACTAAACACACACAACCAAATCTCCCCATCTACTGATCTAAAATTGCAAATTTCCATTATGAACAAACTACACCAAAAGGCAATAGAACAGACAGGGTACATGCTCCAGAGATTAAAAATAAATCAATGCATGCAGGGGAACAAAACTAGCAGATTACTAGCTAGGAGACTGCAAGAACGTAGGGCGAACCAAAAAATTGTTTTTCTTATGTCCCGAACAGGAGAGAAGAAAATGATACCTAAAGACATATACAATGAATTTGCCAACTACTACGCTGACTTGTACAACATAAACAAACACGACACCACATTTCAGCCCACACCGGAACATATAAATTCATATTTAGCTACAGTAGACCTCCCGACAATTACGACCCAACAGGCGACAGACCTCATTAGGCCCATCACAGAGGAGGAAATACATACCGTAATAAAAAATCTGCCAAAAGGCAAAGCCCCAGACCCAGATGGACTGCATAACACCTATTACAAGCAATTTCAACACCTACTGAAACCCCAACTAGTGCACACATTCACGGAGGCGACCACCACGCAGAAACTACCACAAGACACACTATTAGCCCACATCATAACGCTACAGAAACCAGGGAAGCCACCCACCATTCCACAAAATTTTAGACCCATCTCCCTGCTTAATACGGACGCGAAAATAATCGCCAAGCTATTCGCGACGAGACTGAGCGCTCTTCTCCCCCAGATAATCCATAAAGACCAAGTAGGGTTTGTGACAGGGAGCGGATAACACGCGCAAGGTATTGAATATACTGCACAGACTACACAAAGAGGGAGGCCTTGTCATCTCCCTAGACGCTGAGAAGGCATTCGACCGCCTGCACTGGTCATTCCTAGAGGCAGTCATGACAAAATTTGGAGTGCCAGGAGAATTTAGATCAGCGGTCAAAGCGCTATATAGTGCCCCGACAGCCCAGGTACTCAACGCGGGATTTCTATCAAACCCATTCAGCATCTCAAACGGCACGAGGCAGGGATGTCATAGAAACATAGAAACATAGAAACATAGAATGTGACGGCAGATAAGAACCATTCGGCCCATCTAGTCTGCCCAGTTTTCTAAATACTTTCATTAGTCCCTGGCATTATCTTATAGTTAGGATAGCCTTATGCCTATCCCACGCATGCTTAAACTCGTTTACTGTGTTAACCTCTACCACTTCAGCTGGAAGGCTATTCCATGCATCCACTACCCTCTCAGTAAAGTAATACTTCCTGATATTATTTTTAAACCTTTGTCCCTCTAATTTAAGACTATGTCCTCTTGTTGTGGTAGTTTTTCTTCGTTTAAATATAGTCTCCTCCTTTACTGTGTTGATTCCCTTTATGTATTTAAATGTTTCTATCATATCCCCCCTGTCTCGTCTTTCCACCAAGCTATACATGTTAAGATCCTTTAACCTTTCCTGGTAAGTTTTATCCTGCAATCCATGAACCAGTTTAGTAGCCCTTCTTTGAACTCTCTCTAAGGTATCAATATCCTTCTGAAGATATGGTCTCCAGTACTGTGTACAGTACTCCAAGTGAGGTCTCACCAGTGTTCTGTACAATGGCATGAGCACTTCCCTCTTTCTACTGCTAATACCTCTCCCTATACAACCAAGCATTCTGCTAGCATTTCCTGCTGCTCTATTACATTGTCTGCCTACCTTTAAGTCCTCAGAAATAATCAAATAATAATGTCCTCTGTCCCCCCTGCTGTACGTCCTGGTATTAGAGCCACTGGTATCAAAGATTCATGGAGTACGCATTGGGGAAAAAGAATACAAATCCAATCTATTTGCGGAAGACGTGCTACAGACCCTGACACAACCGCTGATTTCAATGCCGCACCTATTGACAGCAATAAAGGAGTATGGGGCAGCTCATATTACAAACTAAACGTGACAAAAACCCAGGCCATGGGGATTGGGATACCTAATGACATAATACAGGTGTTGCGGGAGAAATTTGTAATGGACTGGAGGACAGAAAGCGTTTCATTCCTGGTAATTAAGCTAACAAAGACAGTAGGGGGACTATTCCAGGCCAATTACGAAGCCCTGCAAAAAGAGATGGAGACCAGCTTGACCTCATGCCTCTCCTGGCTTGGGAGGATGGCAGCAATTAAAATGTCTATCCTCCCCAAGCTACAATACTTATTTAGAACACTGCAAATAGGCCTGCCAAACTCATAAATAAACAAAACACAGACAATACTCACTAAATTTATATGGGCCCACAAAAGAGTGAGAATAGCTGCTAAATTCCTATATAGACCGACTCATTAAGGGGGTCTAGCCCTACCAAACATCAAACTTTATTACCAGGCAACATTACTGGCCCCAGTGATAGGGATACAATCTCCATCCCCCACCCCACAATGGCTAGAAATAGAAGACCATTGGCTACAGGGGACAGATCTCAGTAGATTGTTGTGGGTACCTAAAACAATGCGCCCCAACCAACCTAATATCTTACCCACCATAAAAACATTGCTGACGGCCTGGGACAGAACACATAAGACACTGGTCTCTATGTCACCGTGGTCACCGGCAACACCATTGCCCAGCCTACATGTAGCCAATAACACGTTTGACTATAGAGAATGGACTAAGAGAGGCTGCATGTGAGAGACCTCCTGGAGGCACAAAAGCTACTACCGTTCCCTACTATCCAAGAAAAATTCAATCTGCCCACCAAACTGATATTCCCATACCTTCAACTAAAATCTATGCTAGGGGCCCAAACAACCACAGTGGAGGGGAAGAGCACACTCACGAGGTTTGAGAGAACTTGTTTGAACCCAAGACAGAAGAGGGGTATAATCTCCATGTCCTAATCGCTCCTAAATGTAGGCGACCCGATACACCTAGACAGATTTAGTGAAGCTTGACAGGCGGCCTTGGGGGTTTTTTCGATGCAACCCAATGGATAAAAGCGACCACGGCACACAAGGGGAGGACAACATGCACGTCACACCTAGAGTTAATGCGCAAAATATATTACAGGTGGTACATGGTGCCGGTCAGACTGGCAAAAATGTATCCAGGAACCCCGGCCAAGTGCTGGAGGTGTGGGGAGACAGAAGGTACAATGTACCACATATGGTGGTCTTGCAAGGTGCTTCAACCCTATTGGGAGATGGTAGAAAGTATGATTAATGAGGCAATAGACGTTAACATTACACTCACCCCAGAAACGAGCCTACTGTTCATGTTCTAGTCTTCCATACCCTAATAGCAGCACTGACGCTCATAGCCAGAGAATGGAAGACCGACACAGCTCCGACAAAACTAGCCCTAATGAGGCAAATCACCACCAACTTACACTATGAACTCGCGGCCAGGAAAAATCCAGGCAACACACACAGGTTTGAGGAAGCGAACATTAGGTGGGAAGCCATAAACACGACTAGGGAGAACAGGTACACAGACTAACCCAAGTGACACAGAATCTGCCCACCACGAAAACTTATAAAGCCAAAACGTAAGAGACCCCCACGGGAAAATAGGGAGTCCATGGAAATGGATCCCTAGGGGAAGAAAGAGAATAGGCAGATATCATCAGACAAACAAGAGAATTGAGAAAATGTAACACAAAGAACAAAAAGAATAGCACAAAACCGGTAGGAAGAGCAGGTATACTCTCTCCAGCTTTTGTATCCCCCTTCACCCGAGAGGCGGGGAGGAATCAGAACATTAGAACATTAAGCAAGAAACGAGAGTAAGCATTCAATTAGTACAGGGAGAAAAAAGGACACTAGAGAGGGACCAAAGGCAGAGGTGAATAGCAGGGAGGCACCTAAGCAGGTTCCATAACCTGGGCGAGGCGAAAGCAGACAATGTGAACACTATGTCCATGTGAAATATTGTACTATGTAAAACTGGATGACATGTAAGTCGAGATAATGTGATGCCCCCCCACCCCCCTTTTCTTTCTTCTGTATCCCAAGTTTGCATTGAAACAGAAAACAGAAAAAAATTGTCAAATTGAAAAAAAGAAAATGCATTGACACAATGCATCTGTATGAGAAACATTTAGCGCCTCCATGCAGAGCGTGGACACTCTGAACGTGCAGCACTGACCCAGGAAGCACCTTTAGTGGCCGTCTGAGTGACTTTTTATCTGAAAAGGCAGTGTTTACATTAAAAGGCCTGCAGGGACAAGCTGCAGATACCAGAACAACTTCATTATCTGAACTTATTCTGGTGATTATAGTGTCCCTTTAAGTTACAGTTATTGAATTGGAAATGGTGAGGGCACAAAAAAGTATTTTAGCTGTGTCTTGTGTTAAAAAAGGAGTGAATACAACCAATAGTCTTAAAGTGAAACAATTTGGAAAAAGATGCGAGGAGTAAAGGTGAATCCAGAGTGTAAAAAAGCCTGAGACCGCAAGCTTGCTGGGATGCTTGAATGGTTCTTCCACTGACATAAGAAATAGTTACAACTGGATTGTACAAGAGTTACAATTTTTCTGCTCTGTTCTCCTATGACCTTTCCTTTTCATATATCTGCGCAGATATACTGCGATGATGCTCCAGACTGCTCACTTGTCACATAGGACATTCCCGCTATCACATCTGTTCCTTCCGCTCACGAGCAAACTTTGTCCTTTCCTATATTTTTTCAAATAAAGTTCAAGTGATGACTGCTTACATTGTTGGCGAATAAAATGTCTTATGGTGGCTCGGCAGGTTAACGAATTGTTAAAGTGGAACAACACTGTACAAAGGAAATGATGGGAGGGGTTAGATAACTTTGATTACTCAACTGTTCTTCCCTGCCGATGTTCCAATATTGAGAACTGATTGTATTTTATTGTTTTATATTTTGCTATATTGATAACGTATGCCTGTTATTTTTTAACATTACTTTCTTATACCTTTTCTGTAATACACTAATAAAACTTTATATTAATAAAATAATAATTATAAAAAAAAAGGGTTTCTCCAACTAAAACAAACTTTGTTTTAATAAAACACTGATGTTATTTCTATTAAACCCATCTTTAAAAATGCTAAAACTCACCTGAGAGGATGAAGGGCCACACAACGGATAAACGGAAACCCACATTGCCACCCCATGAAACACAGGCACACGACACCGACAAAAGTACACACTACAAACCACGAAATTCACACACCCTAGGAGACATAGACGCTACAAAAGCCACCCCGACTCCACAAACTAGGACCTAAAACACCACATTTAAAATAACCTCTCCAAGCGAGTAGAGGGTAAAAATCCAAAATGCAGACCACTCTGGTCCTAAAATGAACAAAAGAACAATCGCTGTACATAAGTTGTGTAATCTACAATGTACTACGCTATTACACTCCAATGTAACTGCAATGTTTGCTACCCCACCCCTTATCTTCATTCTGTACCCCAACTTCTTTGAAAAACTGAAAAAACACCAAAATAAAGAATTTACAAAAAAAATGCAAAAACTCATCTATTTTTCCAATGCTGAAGCATCCCTCTCAGGGCCGGTGCAAGGATTTTTAGCTACATAGGCGAAGATGCATAAAAAAATTAAATAAAATGCATTTTCACCTGTGTGTCTTGTTGTAACCCCCCTCCCCTTTGAATTTCTTACCCCTTTTGTGCTCTAGTGTATTTTATTCCCCCTTTGGTGTGTCTTACAACCCTCTTTGTATGTATCTTACTTCCCCCCAGCCCTTTTGTGTGTCTCTTCCCTCCAGTCCCTTTCTGGGTCTCTTTCTTTCCTACCCCAGCCTGTTTCTTTGTCTCCTTGTCCACCACAGTCTCTCAGCTCTTTTTCCCCTCAGTCCATTCTGTGTGTCCCTCCCATTCAGATCCCTTTGTGTGGGAATGAACAAAAATGGGATTACATACATTAACAATAATTGGATTTAACCCACAATGATTGCACTCACGAAATAGTGTAGGGTAATGCGCCTTTAAGCCCACAATGGGCTGAAGTGGTATTCGCCTTCCACGGGTAGGTTGCTCTGTCTTTCACAGGAATGGAAGTATGCCAGTTGAAATGTAAAAAAAATTTTTATTCAAAGGCAATAAATAGCCTTAAAGAATCAATCAATAAAATTTAAAATTAACTGCAATCTAACGCGTTTCGTCCATACAACTTTCATATTTTTTTGTATTTAAATTTATTTTCATTATTGTTCATTTGATTTCTATTACATTTCATTATTTATGTATATATTTATATTATATAGGTTAGCAACTGGCAGAGGATGCAAATCCTATAGCCCTATTGGATGATGGCACATTTTTTCGTTGTTTATATGTCTTTATTTATATTGTGGAAGTCTGTTGATTGATTGGTGTTATTATTCTGAGATTATTTTCAGTTATTTAGCGATTCGAGTGGCTTTTTCATGTTTGGAACGCATATGTCGAATTTTGGAACGCAACGTCAGCGTTATGACGTGTGTTGCCGTCCGCAACCGGAAATATGCGTATGGAACGCAACCGGAAACGGACATTTGGAACGCAAAATAAGATTATACAGACGGACGGACAACAGCTGCGTTTTTTGCCGCAAACTTTCCAAGTGAAAACCATCTGGAGGCAATATGCCCTTATTGAAGAGGTGGTTCCAGGAGATAATTCTCCAATCAACACACGGACTGGTTGTATTTAAGGGACTCTGTTGGGGGTGGGATTATGCATGCTTTGTATTTTACATGATTGTTTAAACTGCAGAATTTTCTCTGATGAAGTCCAAGTTGTATGGACGAAACGCGTTAGATTGCAGTTAATTTAAAATTTTATTGATTGATTCTTTAAGGCTATTCATTGCCTTTGAATAAAATTTTTTTTTACATTTCAACTGGCATACTTCCATTCCTGTGAAAGACAGAGCAACCTACCCGTGGAAGGCGAATACCACTTCAGCCCATTGTGGGCTTAAAGGCGCATTACCGTACACTATTTCGGGAGTGCAATCATTGTGGGTTAAATCCAATTAATGTTAATGTACTTCACTATGTGCTATGTATTCTTTTGTTTTTTAGTTATTCAGCTTTATCCCATTTTTGTTCATTCACATATCTGTATTTGAGGTTTGTTTGGGGGAAACCTCTTGGGAAGCTGTATCCATCTTACACGCAGTTAAGTACCTCTGCATATTCCTACCATTGAGTTGGTTAGGTGTACTTGTGTATATATTTTTTTATTTTGTGCATTTTTTTCTTCTTTATACAGATCTCTTTGTGTGTCTTTCCTTCCAAGCCACAGGCATCACTTTCAGGCACACAGTCATAAAAAGCACACAATCAAAGTCATACAGGTACACTGTCATACAAACACAGACATAATTATACAGAGATATACAGACACAGATACATACAGTCAGAGACATACAGACATACAGGCAGAGACACACATGCATACAGAGACATACATACATACATACAGAGACATACATGCATACAGAAGAGCATAATGTCATACAGACACATACATACATACAGGCATACAGAGACATACCATCATAAAGACACATACATGCATACAGAGACATACATTCATACAGAAGAGCATAATGCCATACAGACACATACATACATACAGGCATACAGAGACATACCATCATAAAGACACATACATGCATACAGAGACATACATTCATACAGAGACATACATACATTCATGCAGAGACATACATACATGCATACAGAGGCCTTCATACAGAGACATACATGCACACAGAGACATACATACATGCATACAGAGACATACATATATACATGCATACATATACATACATACAGAAACATACATACATGCATACAGAGACATACATTCATACAGAGACATACATACATACAGAGACATACATACTCACAGATAGATACATACATACATACAAAGACATTCACAATTACATACTTACATCAGTTTAACCTGGTCCCTGGGCTCTGTGGAGTCCTGTCTTGCAGCCCAGCCTCATCACTGGGCACCAGCCGCACTGTGTGGTACACAGTGAACAGGGATATGATGTCATTCATATCCCCGCCCCCTCCACACAGCCTGCAGCAGACACCAGAGTAGAGGGCTGGGCGGGCAGAGGCTGGGCTTCGCGGGCGGAAAGCTCTGGGCTACGCTCGGCAACGCTGCAAGTAGTAACCGGCAGGAGGGGAGCGCAGTGCGCTTCTATCCTGCCGAACAGCCTGACATTGTGCCCTAATGCCTTATGGTAGCGCCGGCCCTGATCCCTCTGCTCGATCTTCCTTCTCACTGAAAGGGATTCAGGGAGGGCTGCCTTATGGTAGCGCCGGCCCTGATCCCTCTGCTCGATCTTCCTTCTCACTGAAAGGGATTCAGGGAGGGCAGACTGAGGAAAAGACGTGGCAGCACATGGGAGGTCCAGCATGCTGTACATTAGACAGCAATTTTAATTTGAACTAAGGAGTTAATTTCTGTATGTGCAGCATTTCAAAGCGAAACACTGCACATGCAGACTTCAGTCACCATGAACACTACAAATCTCTGAAGTGGTTGTGGTGCTTGGAGTAATCCTTTAAGACTGGATTTTAGATGTTTGGATAAGCTTTACAAATGGTTTAATATCTTTGGATAAAATTAATATTTTGAAAAAGATTTTGATATTTTTTCATATAAAGATAAAACATTTTATATGATATATTTTTTGGTATTTTAATATTTTGAAAAAAAAATGTTTATCTAAAAATATTATATCATTTGAAATACTTATCCAAATGAGACCATGTTGAAACAAGGCCTAAATAGGATACGAAGCTCCATGTATGTTTTGTTTGGTCTTGGGTTTCTTGTTTGTTTTATTAACATAGCAATATCTACCAAAAATGTTCAGCTATGTAACTCCGAAACCCACTTTGTTTTCTATATTCTAACATCCAATAAAATGTTTTGAAAAAGAAGAAGCCCCATTTATTGTCAGGGAACTAGAAAGTACAGTGTAACTAAGGCAAAGGTTGTGAACTATGTGTAGAAACATATGTGGTCAACATCAAAACCTACAGAGAGGATCAAGAAGAATTAATTGTGAGTAATGGCTTTGGGTTTAGCCCGATTATGTCATTGGTCATTTTGGTGAGGGCAGTTTCAGCAGAATGAAGTTTGGAAAAACTGATTAAAGAAAGTCAAGGATTTGAGAATGTAAGCCAGGTGGTTTTGAACAAGCTTTTAAAGAAGCCTTTAGGCCAAAATGATTATGGATATGGGACTGTAGTTAGACAAAGAAGTTGAGTTGAATACTAATTAACCCTAACCTGCAGAGATTGGATCAACCAGAGAATACAAAAAAACACAAAATAGCTGTTTATTATCAGTCCATAGAGACTTAATTTCTATGAAGTGGTTTGGGTGTCATGTCCCCCCGTTTTAACCCTGCATCTGAAAACATTGCCGTTCTGCAGGAATGGCAATGTTTTCTTTGCACAGTTAACCTGCCTCTAGTAGCTGTCATTCTGATCAGTAAAACTCAACTTTTTTTTAAGCAGCTGGTCTTAAATAGACCATCTGATTGGCGCCAAGTGGCATTTTGCTGCGCATGCTTACTAGCATCCCAATGCTTTTCTATGGGAAATCATTGGATTGGCTGAGATCATCAATTTGGATGATTTCAGCCAAAGAGGCAGAGTGGCAAGCCAGAGGCCAGCGTTGTGAGGGAGAAAAAGTTGATTAAAATTCACCTTCAATACTGGCAGCCGGACCCCGTAACCTAAACAGTGACTAGGGCACTATAGCATTTGGATACACATTTAAACACTATATAGTGTTCCTTTAATGCAATTCTATGCCCAAAATAATCAGGTAGTACTGTTAAAGATAAGTCAAGTTCTCGGAGATTGAAGGACTTAGAATTGTAGTACATGGTGAAGTGAGTAGGTAACTATGAGACCCATAGGATCGTAATAATCACTGTGTGTATTTTGCTACGTCTCGAATGCCAACCGTCTTTTTGAAGTAACTGATTTCAAGAAAAGAGTAATTCTTGACGAGGATATTAAAGACACAGAGAAGGTGGCTTGCTTGAAAACTGGTTGAGATGCTTACAGTTTGATGTATAGTGAGTTCTTGTCTGTAAGCCCTTGTGTTGTGAGTATGTTTTGGTTATAAGTAGAGTGTTGAAATAATATAATAAACTATGGAACCTTCCCATTGTGTTGCTTGTGTTTTAGAAAGTGACTTGTGTATTAAAGGTCAGTGGAATTTTGATTGTTTGTGATTAATCCAAATTAAGACAATAATATATATACATACATACAGAGAATATATATATATATATTATTGTCTTAATTTGGATTAATCACAAACAATCAAAATTCCACTGACCTTTAATACACAAGTCACTTTCTAAAACACAAGCAACACAATGGGAAGGTTCCATAGTTTATAGCTCTTCAACAGGAGACCTTGGAAGACCTTGGAAATATTTTGACTAGTGTAGTGGTTTTTAATGGTAATTGATGGAATTATTTACTTAAAAAATATAAGATACATAGATAGACAGATATATATATATATATATATATATATCTGTCTATGTATCTAATGTATATATATATATATATCTGTCTATGTATCTAGTGAACAAATCACTGAAGTGGTCATGGTGTTTGGAGTAACCCTTCAGGACAGTTCCTATGTAAACAGTGTAGAATTTGTTTTTGGATTTATCCACATGGGAAATAAATATTCTATCAGTGCCTGTCCAATGATGATGGAAATTTGTGTGTTTGATGCAGTGTGTGCGCCCGAGGCATCATGGGGCAGTGGTCTTGCTGCAATGTGGAAGTGCACTGGACACAAGCAAGCTTTTTACTTACGTATTATATGGATTTTGTGATTCACATTTAAAAACCTCCGCAGGAGAAAGGGTTAATGTAAATTGACTCAATTTGACTATCTGCTTAAGTTGTGGGCTTCTTTTAAAACCCCACAGTCAAGCTAGGTTTTTACTCTGTATATTCCCTAAAGGGCACCCATCATCTGAAATCCAGCAACCTCAGGGCAACCAACACATAGTATTGTGAAGATTATGACACTTACATAACATTCACTAGTGTAGGTTGTGGAATCTGAGTAGTGATGTCCCGAACTGTTCGCTGGCGAATAGTTCCTCGCGAACATCGCTTGTTCACGTTCGCCACGGATGGCGAACACATGCGCTGTTCGGTCCGCCCCCTATTCGTCATCATTGAGTAAACTTTGACCCTGGCCTGTACCTCACAGTCAGCAGACACATACCAGCCATTCAGCAGCAAACCCTCCCTCCCAGAATTTCCCACCTCCTGGACAGCATCCATTTTACATTCATTGTGAAGCTGCATTCTTAGTGAGAGTAGGGACAGTGTAGCTGCTGCTGATTTGATAGGGAAATTGATAGCTAGGCTAGTGTATTCAGTGTCCACTGCAGTCCTGAAGGACTCATCTGATCTCTGCTGTAAGGACAGCACCCAAAAAAGCCCTTTTTAGGGCTAGAACATCAGTCTGCTTTTTTTTTCTGTGTAATGTAATTCCAGTTGCCTGCTTGCCAGCCAGTGTGTCAGGCTCACAGCATATACTGTGCCCACTTGCCCAGTGCCACCACTCACTCACTGGTGTCACAATAGCTTGCATTTAACAAAAAAAAACCTTTTTGGACTGTAATATAATAGCAGTCAGTTTCCTTCACTAGTGTGCGTTTCAGGGTCTGCCTGGGCACAGTGTCACACCAGTGCAACTCATATCTGGTGTAACAGTAGTGTACATTTAAAAAAATAAATAAAATTTTGACTGTAATAGATTGAATAGCAGTTAGTTGTCTGCCAGGCCTACAGCGTATACTGTGCCCACTTGCCCAGTGCCACCACTCACTCACTGGTGTCCCAATAGCTTGCATTTAATAAAAAATAAACTTTTTGGACTGTAATATAATAGCAGTCAGTTTCCTTCACGAGTGTGCATTTCAGGGCCTGCAAGGGCACAGTGTCACACGAGTGCCACTCATATCTGTTGTCACAGTAGCTTCCATGCATAGTACCACTAATGGAAAAAAAATGACAGGCAGAGGCAGGCCACCCCGCAGGGGCCGTCGTGGTCATGGTTCTGTGATTCCCTTTGGCCCTAGAATAATGCCCAGTGTTCAGAGGCCACGTACCCTGAACTTGAAAAGTTCTGAGGACATAGTTGACTGGCTAACACAGGACACCCAATCTTCTACAGCTCCCGCTCGGAACCTCGATGCACCATCCTCCTCCAGCTTAGCTTCGGGCACCTCTCAAGTTACCACTCGCCCGCCTGCCGCCACCACCAACACTAGCACCACAGCCGCTTCACTTGGTATGTCAGAGGAGTTATTTACACATCTGTTGGAAGAAATTAGTGATGCACAACCATTATTGCCAGAGGATGTAGATATTTCTCAGTCAGGCAGCATTACACACGTACGGTGTGATGATGATGATGTTGTACCCACTGCTGCTTCCTTTGCTGAGTTGTCAGATACAAGTGAAGCGGTTGATGATGACGATGCGTCCGTCGATGTCACGTGGGTGCCCGCTAGAAGAGAAGAAGAACAGGGGGAAAGTTCAGATTGGGAGACGAGTTGGAAGCAGGGGGAGGTCATTGCAAGGAGCTAGTGGCACAGTCAGACAGCATGCATCGGCACCCGGGGTCAGCCAGACAGCACGCCAATCAACGCATGCTGTTGCCACCACCAGAATGCCGTCATTGCAGAGCTCAGCAGTGTGGCATTTTTTGTGTGTGTCTGCCTCTGACAACAGCGATGCCATTTGCAACCTGTGCCAAAAGAAACTGAGTCGTGGGAAGTCCAACACCCACCTAGGTACAACTGGTTTGCGAAGGCACATGATCGCACATCACAAACGCCTATGGGATCAACACATGAGTACAAGCAGCACACAAACTCAAAGCCGCCATCCTCCTCCTGGTCCAGCATCTTCAGCCACGTTAACCACTGCTGTCCTCCTTGCCCCCTCTCAACCATCCGCCTGTAACGGCTTACCTTGGTTGGGAGTCTGTAGCGCAGATATATGCTCACCCTTGCAATTAAACACAGACCAAGGTGGTCAGGTAAGAACTCACCTGGCCTGTGAGTCTGTGCACGGGGGCTGTGCAGGTTAATGCTCCAAGTCGCAGTACAGAAACGGATAAACCAGGAGAATAGTCGTGGGTAAGCCAGAGGTCAGTGGGTGCCAGAAATCAGGATAAGCGAGTAGAGAGCCGAGGTCAGAGGATGCCAGAAGTCAGGGTACAACAAAATAACAATCCAAGGTCAGGAGAACACTGGAACACGAAACAGCAATACTCGAACCAGAGTCAATGAACTGACACTGCCCTCAGGGAGAGGCAGTGTCTTATACCTGGCTGATTGGTAATTAGCCACAGGTGTGCTGAGAATGTTGGAGCAGCCACAGAATAACGTCCAGCCCCCAGTGCTGGATACAAGGCAAGATTATTCTTCAGGCAATAACTAGAGCTGTATAGTGGCTCAGAGGCAAGAGAGCAGGTCCAGGATTGCAGAGTACCCAGGTTTAAGTCCCTCATCGGGCACTTCTGGGGCGACCTCGTCTGGCCATCTGGATGTCGCGGTGAGAACCGTGACACCGTCTCTCGCCTTGAGCAGTTCCTGCTCATCTGCCCACAGTCAGGTGTCTGTCAAGGACATGTTTGAGCGTAAGAAGCCAATGTCACAAAGTCACCCCCTTGCCCGGCGTCTGACAGCTGGCTTGACTGAACTCTTAGCCCACCAGCTTTTACCATACAAGCTGGTGGAGTCTGAGGCGTTCAAAAATTTTTTAGCTATTGGGACACCGCAGTGGAAGGTACCCGGCCGAAATTTCTTTGCACAACCTGTACTCGATTGTGCAAAAGAAAATAATGGTATGTCTGGCACACAGTGTTGGGGCAAGGGTCCATCTGACCACTGATACCTGGTCTGCAAAGCATGGTCAGGACATATACACCTACACTGCGCATTGGGCAAACCTGCTGACGGCTGCCAAGCATGGAATGCGTGGCTCTGCAGAGGAGTTGGTGACACCGCCACGACTTGCAGGCAGGCCTGCTGCCACCTCCTCTACTCCTCCTACTCCATCCTCTTCCATAACCTCCTCGGCTGAGTCCTCTTCTGCTGCTGCATCTTGCTCCACATCAACGGCAACCCCCAGCTCCCCAGGTACTGTTCCACATCCCAGATACGGCAGTGTCACGCCGTCTTGGGGTTGACTTGCCTTAAAGCAGAGAGTCACACCGGACCAGCACTCCTGTCTGCCCTGAACGCACAGGTGGATCAGTGGCTGACTCCACACCAACTGGAGATTGGCAAAGTGGTTTGTGACAACGGAAGAAATTTGTTGGCGGAATTGCATTTGGGCAAGTTGACACATGTGCCGTGCATGTGTGTAATCTGATCGTACAACGCTTTGTGCATAAGTACCCAGGCTTACAGGACGTCCTTAAGCAGGCCAGGAAGGTGTGTGGCCATTTCAGGTGTTCCTACACGGCCATGGCGAACTTTTCCGATATCCAGCGGCGAAACAACATGCCAGTGAGGCGCTTGATTTGCGACAGCCCGACACGTTGGAATTCAACACTCTTAATGTTCGACCGCCTGCTCCAACAAGAAAAAGCCGTTAACGAGTATTTGTATGACCGGGGTGCTAGGACAGCCTCTGCGGAGCTGGGAATTTTTTTGCCACATTACTGGACGCTCATGCGCAATGCCTGTAGGCTCATGCGTCCTTTTGAGGAGGTGACAAACCTAGTCAGTCGCACCGAAGGCACCATCAGCGACATCATACCATTTGTTTTCTTCCTGGAGCGTGCCCTGCGAAGAGTGCTGGATCAGACCGTAGATGAGCGTCAAGAGGAAGAGTTGTGGTCACCATCACCACCAGAAACAGCCTTATCAGCATCGCTTGCTGGACCTGCGGCAATGCTGGAAGAGGATTGTGAGGAAGAGGAGTCAGAGGAGGAATGTGGCTTTGAGGAGGAGGAGGAAGACCAACCACAACAGGCATCCCAGGGTGCTCGTTGTCACCTATCTGGTACCCGTGGTGTTGTACGTGGCTGGGGGGAAGAACATACCTTCAGAGAGATCACTGAGGACGAGGAACAGGACATAAGTAGCTTGGCATCCAACCTTGTGCAAATGGGGTCTTTCATGCTGTCGTGCCTGTTGAGGGACCCTCGTATAAAAAAGCTGAAGGAGAACGACCTGTACTGGGTGTCCACGCTACTAGACTCCCGGTATAAGCAGAAAGTGCCTGAAATGTTACCGAATTACGGCAAGTCGGAAAGGATGCAGCAGTTCCAAAATCAATTAAAAAGTATGCTTTACACAGCGTATAAGAGTGATGTCACAGCACAACGGGAATCTAACAGGGGAAGAGGTGAAAGTAATCCTCCTCCTCCCACGACCACGCCGGCAAGGACAGGACGCTTTACAGACGTGTTGTTGATGGAGGACATGTGGAGCTTTTTAAGTCCTACGCATCGCCACAGCCCTTCGGGGTCCACCCTCAGAGAACGACTCGACCGACAGGTAGCAGACTACCTCGCCTTAACTGCAGATATCGACACTCTGAGGAGCGATGAACCCCTTGAGCTATCCCAATTTGCGATAGAACTTCTGGCCTGCCCCGCTTCAAGTGTCCTGTCAGAAAGGACCTTCAGTGCAGCAGGAGGTATTGTCACTGAGAAGAGAAGTCGCCTAGGTCAAAAAATTCTAGATTACCTCACCTTTATTAAGATGAATGAGGGATGGATCCCGAAGGGACTGACAGTGGGCGATACATTCGACTAAAAAAAGCCTACTACTTAACACACCACTCCTATCTGGTGGCACATTAGATTGCACGTGCAGTGCCCCAAATTTGAAGTAGGAGGACCGACCAAGCATCTTTTTCCATCTCCCGCTTCCTAAAATCGATGCCTTTTATACACGTCCCCTGATAGGGGACGTAACAGGGATTAAACTGATAGGAATAGTACTACTTAACACACCACTCCTATCTGGTGGCACATTAGATTGCACGCGCAGTGCCCCAAATTTGAAGTAGGAGGACCGACCAAGCATGTTTTTCCATCTCCCGCTTCCTAACTTCAATGCCGTATATACACGTCCCCTGATAGGGGACGTAACAGGGATTAAACTGATAAGAATAGTACTACTTAACACACCACTCCTATCTGGTGGCACATTAGATTGCACGCGCAGTGCCCCAAATTTGAAGTAGGAGGACTGACCAAGCATCTTTTTCCATCTCCCACTTCCTAAAATCGATGCCTTTTATACACGTCCCCTGATAGGGGACGTAACAGGGATTAAACTGATAGGAATAGTACTACTTAACACACCTTATAATAATGCAGAGAGAGGCAACGCAGAGAGAGGAGTCTGAAGAAGAGGAGTCAGAGGAGGAAGGTGGCTTTGAGGAGGTGGAAGACCAAACACAGCAGGCGTCCCAGGGGCTTGTTGTCACCTTTCGGGGACCCTTGGTGCTGTACGTGGCTGGGTGGAGGAAGAGACCTTCAATGACATCAGTGAGGACAAGGAACGGGACATGGCTAGCTTGGTATCCAACCTTGTGCAAATGGGGAGTTTGTGGTTGTGCAAATGGACTGTTTGCGGTTGTTTGCGGTGCGTTAAATGGGGAGTTTGGTCTGTCACTGTGAAGCGGGCGTAACCCTTACACTACCTGATCGATACAACATCATACCTGATGTTTTAAAGCAGGTTATTCCAAACAATTTAGGAATGTTAGGTGATTTATGCCCTTTATGGATTAATACCAGACTCTGCATCAACTATGTAATTTTCCATGGGAGTTTTGCCTTGGATCCCCCTCCGGCATGCCACAGTCCAGGTGTTAGTCCCCTTGAAACAACTTTTCCATCACTATTGTGGCCAGAAAGAGTCCCTGTGGGTTTTAAAATTTGCCTGCCCATTGAAGTCTATGGCGGTTCGCCCGGTTCGCCCGTTCGCGAACATTTGCGGAAGTTCGCGTTCGCCGTTCGCGAACCGAAAATGTTATGTTCGCGACATCACTAAATCTGAGGCATTAAGTACACCAGATATATGATGGTTAATGAAACAGTTAGCTGTCTCATTGAAATATTACAATGTAAAACTGCCAACAGTGTTTGAATTGTGGGCATAATTGCAGCTTTTGTTAAACCTTGCTGCCGTGGAGTTTATCTATGAGCTTATACACAGAATGACTTTCTTGTTTGTCCCTCTCCTTGTTTCTATATGTTTAAGTATTTTGTAGCTTAAAATATAACAGGTAGGGACTTCTTTAAGAGACTCATTCTTCATTTTAGCTCCTTTCCTCCTCCCGCCGTGGTAATGCGATCGATAAGAGGGGAGGAGTTAGGAGCGGTCGGGGTTATCATCGTCACCGCCCAGCACAGTCCGCATCTGTACACCTGATTGCAGTTTCACTGAATCACGAGGCATACAACTGATTGGCCCATTGTGATATTGGTGCAGTGATATGCACTGAAACGCGCGTCGGGTTCTGTTCTTTTTCTCACATCTTCTTTTTATTTGCACTATGGAGGCACAGGGTGTTTAACCTTGTTTTTTTGGTTAGACATTTTTGTTTGGGGAGATGTCTAGAGGGTTAATGACTCTGCATGATGATTGCTATGGACAGTGTTAGAACATCCATGAAGGTGTTTGTTTAGGAGCATCAGGGATATTATCCAGGAATGCAGACTGACTGACCACAGATCAGCTCAATTGAAATTTTAAGTTCCTGCTCTTTCTGCCTTTTAGCTTTCCTGTAAGCTGTCTTTCTATCCAGCCCTAGTACAGCCTTACTATATGTCTAGGAGCTAAGCTAGTGAATTTACTCTTTACCCTCCAGACTTTAGAGTAGCAACTCTTTTCACCATTTAGGCAATACTCCCCTTGGAGCTTCTGAGCCAGCCTTTGTGACTAGGTATTGCATTTGTAGTATTGCCCTTGGGTTCATTTACCCATACCAAGGATAAAATGTATACTTTTTTTGCTGCTCAATGGTTTTGAATTGGCATTGTCTCCAGGGCCGGATTAACATAGGGGCTGATGGAGCTGCAGCTCCATGCCCAGGCCCAGGCCCATTTAAAAAAAAATAATATATATATTATTATTTTTTACACACACACTACTCTTAGGTTTGCCACTGACTGGTATTTTACCAGCACAGCCGGTATTTGAGGCTGCCTGGCCGTGCTGGTATTGCAGTAATACTGGCAATACAAATGCAGATATTTTTCTCAGTATAAACGGAGATTACTCTGCAATACCAGCACCAGCCAGTAGGGGTCACTGTGTGTGGAGAGAGGCAAGCATAGGAAGTTACAGCATATCCCTCCCTGCCTCTCTCTACTCACTGATCCGTGGGGGAGCAGCTACACAGCACTGAGAGTTCAGATAGCAACTCCCACCCTGCAGAGACTGCCTACAGCTCAGGTAAGTGAAGGATGGGGAGGAAAGGCAGCAGGGAAACATGGGGACAATGAGACACTAGGGGACAGTGGGAGACCTGTGAATACTGAAACACTAGGGGACACTGGGAGACCTGGGGGCACTGGGAGACCTGGGGTACTGAGACACTTGGGGACACTGAGACAGTAGGGGACACTGTGAGACATGGAGACATGTTTGCCCCTTTTCGCAGTTCTGGCCACGTGATTCGTGTCAATGGCCCACCACCCCGCCCATTGACTTCCTTCTTCACTGGATACTGCTTTTAGGGGGTGTGGATTTACTTGAATCATGAATGTGTTTTCTTATAGCTGCATCCTTTGAGTTTCCCTCCAACACCATCTCCATCAGATACATGATGCTTGGGAGGTATGACTGTTTTAGTGTTTTTGGTCTATAATATTCTGTAATTAGGCCCCATCATAATTGTCAGCACCAGGCCCACTGGGCTCTTAATCTGGCCCTGATTGTCTAAAGAAGTATACCTTTTATAGTGCACATTAATAAAGTAGCTGTTTTCAGATACGATTGGAGACTTTTTATTGAGTAGCAGAGTTTGTCCCTACCCTCTCATCTTTGTCTTATCCCACTGATTAACAGGTTGCTTTTATTTTGCTATTTGCTATTTACTTTTCCCCTTATCTAAAAAAAACAGCAGAGAGTCTCTCCCCCCCCCCCCCCCCATTACATTTAAGATTTTTACTTACCTCTGCTGCTCTATTCACTAAAGTAAATGCTGCAATCCACTGGCCACTTTCGGAAAAATCACATATTTCACATGTTGAGAAACTGTTTTGTATTTTGTTACAGTTGCTATGTGTGAATAGTAACGTGTAAATTATAGCACAGTGTTTTTGCAAATTAGAGAAATACATGTTATCTATACACCCATTGTGCAAGCACTGAAACTGAGAACACAGTGAAGATAAGGACAATTCCAGTTCCCTAGAAGAACAGTACAAGTTTAACACATTTCTACTTTTGCAGAATGGATTATACATTATAGATTATGCCTGCTGGCGTAATGCATGATTATGGGTGAAATATGGGATCTGTTAGTGCTTTTTAAATATTTGATAATAAATAATACCTTTATCAAGAAAAACAACATCTGTTAACACATTTCTGCATAATAACTACAGTATACTTAGACTTACATTAAAGGGAGACTCCACTGCCAAAATAAAAAAAATAAATCGCTGTTTAGTAGACATACCCGAATGAAAAACATGCATGCATTTATTTACGCATTTTGTCATTGGGGCTATATCTAAAAACAGCTTGCAAAAGCTGAAGTTCTTTTGTCTACAGCCTTTGCAAGCCCTCCCCTTGTAACAGACTTTCTGTGGCTGTCCAATCACAGACTTCTCAGCGGATAGGAGCCAGGCCAGTAGCCTAACCAGCCACGCCAGCCCACACCAACACTATAGTGTCTGGATACATGTTTGTATTCCTGACACTATTGTGTTCCTTTAAACATAGTGGTTATACAGTATAATACTAAGGAAAGATAAAACAGAAACACAATAATCTAAAATGCAAATTATAACTCATATATTATGTCTTATATCTCATCTCTCACCGTTTAAAGTATAATATACAGTTTAGGGGTTTGTATGTCTCAGGGCCGTCTTTAACATGGGGCAAACGGGGCAGCTGCCCCCAGGCCAGCTACTCCAGGGGGGCCCAAAGCAGCTGCCCTGTAGCCCCACTGTGCAGAATTTTTTTTTTTAGCTACCCGCACTGTAAGGGTGCCCACCGGGTGGCCCATGCACTAAGTGCCACCCGGTAGGTATGTTTCAGCAGGGGCCTGGTTGGGCGTTGTGGCCCTTTATAGCACGACCAGGACCCTTGCTTATCGGCAGCTGGAAGGAAGTGAGGGCACTTCGTCCCAGAGAACACTGGAGCCATGCGGGTGGGGGGGGAGGGGGAAGAAGGCAGGTAGGAGGGGGCCAGGCTGGGAGAGAGCCGGCCCCTACTGCCAACCAACCCAGCCAGCACCACTGGACCCCAGGTAAGCCACCTTAAAGCAAAACGTAGGAAACTGGAGGATGGCTATAAAAGTGTTGCATTTGCATGTGTGTGTCACTATGTCTGTCAGTGTGTGTGTGTCAGTATGTCTGTCTGTGTGTCAGTATGTTTGTGTGTGTTACTATGTCTGCCAGTGTGTGTTTGTGTGGGTGTCACTGTGTGTCAGTATGTCTGTCAGTGTGTATGTGTGTCAGTATGTCTGTCACAGTGTGTGTCAGTTTGTCTGTCATAGTGTCTGTGTCTGTGTTAGTATGTGTCACAGTATCTGTGTATGTGCGTCAGTATGTCTGTCACAGTGTGTGTATGTGTGTTAGCATGTCTGTCTGGATGTGTCAGTATGTCTGTGACAGTGTGTGTCAGTATGTCTGTCACAGTGTGTGTTAGTATGTCTGTCACAGTGTCTCTGGACAGGGGAGGGCTGGCAGCCTTAGGCCTGGGGGGCAAAACCAGTCAAGTGGCCCATTGCGCCACCAAATCAGTTCACCATCCATGCCCACCTTTTTCTGGTTTTATAACGGATATTGATGTTATGCTAATCAGTAGCTCTTTGCCATACCCGCTCCTTCACGGCTCTGACTTTCAATGTTGTCAGAGCACAAGCTGAGAATCTCTGAGCCTGTGCTCTGACTCACTAACTGAGCGCCGGAATCACGAGGGAGAAGATTTGATCTGACTGCACCTACTGCTGGTGCGCACCAGTGGACCACCAGCGAATCGTTTAAATTAAATATGCTGGTGTACCCAACTTGTGAGCTGTGTTGGCCGCCGGGCGCCTCTGTTGTCATGGCACCCTGCGTGACCGCACAGCTTGCCCACCCTAACGGCTGGCCCTGCTGACACACACTGATGTTACTACTTAGACATCCCTCAATATTAATACAGAGATGAGAGTAAACACCAATAAACTGTGGAAACAGAGCTGATCCCCCCAAATTTATAAAGGTTTGCTTAGAGGATTTATTAAAGATTAAATCATGCCTCCTCCTCTCTCCCCCATGCGCTGCTCTGTAGGCTGGGAGGAAGTGAAGAGTAATCACAGTCTCCCAGCACAACGCCACCTGTGGCTGCATGGGGAACAGCTGTTTAATGTAATGCTTGCAGGACGGCCAGCTGCCGCAGAACCTCTTTGTTTCCGTCTCTGCAAAGGGCTCTAGGCACTGCTTGTTGTGAGTGTGAGCCACTGTAAATTAGGGGCAGAGGGCACTTGCACTGTGGTCAAGACGGGTCTGGGCAGGAGGAGAGTGCAGTGCAATCAGTGCACTCCCCTCCTGTGGGTCACCAGTAGACTGGTGCACCTGCCCAGGATCAGAGCCGGTGCAAGGATTTTTGCCGCCCTAGACAAAATATAAATTTGCCGCCCCCCCATGTGACATCACAATTCCCCACCCATATGATCTGCCATATGAACTAACGCCAGTGCTGCACACAGTGTGTGTTTACATTAAAAAGCCTGCAGGGACCAGCTATAGACACCAGAACCACTTCATTAAGCTATAGTGTCCCTTTAATGTGAGGTAAATTATAGATTAGTGTCACTAATAATATACTAGATTGCCTACTTACAATTAGATGAGGATGATGATGGGCTGCAGTTTGGCTCCACTGGTCTGGTGTAGAACAGGACCTCTGGAGGCTGTTTGCAACTGTGGGCACAAAATTCAACGTTCTGGGAGAATTGGAAGCAGCTCCATTTTTGGGGGGCCTCTTACACAGCTCAAGGTCTGGGCCCCAGTGCCTGACGGCAGGGCCGCCATCAGAAATTTTGGGGCCCCTGACAAAGCACAAGGTCTGGGGCCCCCGGGCCCGCCCACGCCCTACCCAGTCCGCTGACAATGATGCGGGACTGAATGTGGTGTGTATAGTGGAAGTGAAATGTGTGTAATGGGTGTAGTGTTTGTGTGTATTAGATACTGTTTGTGCAGTGAATGCAGAGTGTGTGTTTGTGTAGCGGATGCAGTGTGTATACGGAATGCAGAGTGTGTTTGAGTAGTGGATGTAGTGTGTGTACAGTGATGTAGTGGATGTGTTTGTGTGTACTAGATGCATTGTGTTTAGGTGATGCAGTGTCTGTAGTGGATGTAGGGTGTGTATTAGACGCAGTGTCTGTGTATAGTGAATGCAGAGTGTTTCAATGTGTGGTGGATGTAGTGTGTGTACTGTGAATACAGGATGTTTGTGTAGTGGGTGCTGTGTGTATAGTTAATGCAGAGTGTGTGTCAGTGTAGTGAATGTAGTGTGTGTAATAAATGCAGTATGTGTTAGTGTAGTGAATTCGGTGTGTGTTAGTGTGTAATGAATGCAGAGTGTGTGTGTGTTAGTGCAGTGAATGTAGAGTGTGTGCCAATGTGTAGTGAATGCAGAGTGTGTGTGTGTTGTACTTGTGAATGCAGAGAGTGTGTTAGTGTGTAGTCAATGCAGTGTGTGTGTCAGTGTAGTGTATGCAGTGTGTGTCAGTGTAGTGGATGCCGTGTGTGTCAGTGTAGTGAATGCAGTGTGTGTCAGTGTAGTGGATGCAGTGTGTGTCAGCGTAGTGGATGCAGTGTGTGTCAGTGTAGTGGATGCAGTGTGTGTCAGTGTAGTGGATGCAGTGTGTGTCAGTGTAGTGGATGCAGTGTGTGTCAGTGTAGTGGATGCAGTGTGTGTCAGTGTAGTGGATGCAGTGTGTGTCAGTGTAGTGGATGCAGTGTGTGTCAGTGTAGTGGATGCAGTGTGTGTGTCAGTGTAGTGGATGCAGTGTGTGTGTGTCAGTGTAGTGGATGCAGTGTGTGTCAGTGTAGTGAATGCAGTGTGTGTCAGTGTAGTTGATGCAGTGTGTGTCAGTGTAGTGGATGCAGTGTGGGTCAGTGTAGTGGATGCAGTGTGCGTCAGTGTAGTGAATGCAGTGTGCGTCAGTGTAGTGGATGCAGTGTGGGTCAGTGTAGTGGATGCAGTGTGCGTCAGTGTAGTGAATGCAGTGTGCGTCAGTGTAGTGAATGCAGTGTGCGTCAGTGTAGTGGATGCAGTGTGTGTCAGTGTAGTGGATGCAGTATGTGTCAGTGTAGTGGATGCAGTGTGCGTCAGTGTAGTGAATGCAGTGTGCGTCAGTGTAGTGAATGCAGTGTGCGTCAGTGTAGTGGATGCAGTGTGTGTCAGTGTAGTGGATGCAGTATGTGTCAGTGTAGTGGATGCAGTGTGTGTCAGTGTAGTGGATGCAGTGTGTGTGTCAGTGTAGTGGATGCAGTGTGTGTCAGTGTAGTGGATGCAGTGTGTGTGTCAGTGTAGTGGATGCAGTGTGTGTCGGTGTAGTGTAAGCAGTGTGTGTCAGTGTAGTGGATGCAGTGTGTGTCAGTGTAGTGGATGCAGTGTGTGTCAGTTTAGTGGATGCAGAGTGTGTGTCAGTGTAGTGGATGCAGAGTGTGTGTCAGTGTAGTGGATGCAGAGTGTGTGTCAGTGTAGTGGATGCAGAGTGTGTGTCAGTGTAGTGGATGCAGAGTGTGTGTCAGTGTAGTGGATGCAGAGTGTGTGTCAGTGTAGTGGATGCAGAGTGTGTCAGTGTAGTGGATGCAGTGTGTGTCAGTGTAGTGGATGCAGTGTGTGTCAGTGTAGTGGATGCAGTGTGGGCCAGTGTAGTGGATGCAGTGTGGGCCAGTGTAGTGGATGCAGTGTGGGCCAGTGTAGTGGATGCAGTGTGGGTCAGTGTAGTGTAAGCAGTGTGGGTCAGTGTAGTGTAAGCAGTGTGGGTCAGTGTAGTGGATGCAGTGTGTGTCAGTGTAGTGTAAGCAGTGTGTGTGTGTAAATGTGCAATCTGTGGAGGGGGAGGGGTGGGGAAAGTGGCATTTTTACATTCATTTTATAATTGTATATTAAATTAATTAAATGTTTCTCCCCCCTCCCTGCTTCTTACCTGTGTCCAGGGAGGGGGGAGATTCCATCCTTGGTGGTCCGGTGGCATGAAGGGGCCCCCGGCCCCCAGTTACCGCAGAGGGGGCCCAGCACACAGCTTCTTCACATTCAGCTCATTGCCTCCAATAACTCTCGCAAGACCCGCGGAGCGTTGCCATGGCAACCGGGTCTCGCGAGAGTTAATAGAAGCGAGAAGAGGAGAAGCTGTGTGCTGGGCCCCCTCTGCGGTAACAGGGAGCCGGGGGGCCCGCGGCTGCACACATAGATAGCGATATTCGCTATCTATGTGTGCAGAGAATGAAAGAGGGGCCCAGGACTGCTAGAGCAGTCCGGGCCCCCCAGGGCCGCCGGGCCCGTGACAACCGTCATGGTTGTCACCCCCTGATGGCGGCCCTGCCTGACGGTGAGTATGCCCATAAGGCCCACTCATAAGTCCACTTATATGTTCCACCCACCCATGAGCTCGCTCACAGGGAGTGGAGTGTGTAGGGGATGTGTTATGTGTTATCTCATATGTGTGCTTATGATATGTAGTGTATAGGGATACCAGTTTGTGCAGGTGATGCAGTGTGTTTGTGTGTAGTGGAAGCAGTGTGTATTTGTGTATAAGGGATGTATTATGTGTTTCTGGTTGTGTGTAAGGGATGCATTGTGTGAATCTGTGTTTGTATGCATAAGGGATGCAAGGTGTGTGTCTGTATGTGTGTGCATTGAGTGTAAGAGATGCATTGTGTTTCTGTGTGTATTTAAGAAAAACAGTGTGTGTGTAAGGGTTTGCATTGTATGTTTCTGTGTATGTGTGCAAATTATGCATTGTGTGTGTGTGTGTAAGGGTTGCATTGTGTGTGTGTGTAATGGATGCATTGTGTGTTTCTCTGTGTGTAAGGGAAGCATGTTGTGTTTCTGTGTATGTATGGGGATGCAGTGTGTGTGTGTGTGTGTGTTGTGAAAGAGCTCCCTGTCTTGCCCCCTGTCCTATAGAGCTGTCCCTTCTGTCCCTTAGAGCTCTCCCCTGCCCCTTAGTGGTCTCTCCTCTCCCCCACCCTCCCCTAACGGTCTCTTCTCACACTCACCCACCCTCCCTGTGCTCTTCTCACCCCCCCTCCACCCTCCCTGTGTTCTTCTTACTCCTTCCTCTGTGTGTTCTCCTCACCCCTCTGTGTTCTTCTTACCCCCTCCTCCCTGTGTTATTCTTACTCCCCCCCCTTGTTCTTCTTACTCCCCCCTTGTTCTTCTTACCCCTTCTTCTTATTACTCCCCCCTTCTTCTTACCCCCTTCTTCTTATTACTCCCCCCTTCTTCTTACCCCCCTTCTTCTTCTTCTTACTCCCCCCTTCTTCTTCTTACTCCCCCCTTCTTCTTCTTAACCCACTTCTTCTTCTTACCCCATTCTTCTTCTTACCCCCTTCTTCTTCTTACTCCCCCTTCTTCTTACCTTCCCCTCTTCTTCTTACTCCCCCTTCTTCTTACCCCCCTTCTTCTAATTACTCCCCACTCTTCAAAAAGAAGGTGATGAGGGAAGCTCCTCATAAATACGGGATACTTCACCTCACAACCACTACCCCCAAGATAAATATCAAGCAGTTATAACTAAAAAATAACAAAACTTTAATGAAACATAATTATATTCTATATACACAAGACATACACTGTCACCCCAAATCGTGAGGGTTAAAAAGGAGAAAAAAGACTGTAAATTAAACTGGCAAAGCGGCAAGGCATGATCTATATGTGGAGGATTCTGCAACAGTATATCACACAGATGCACCTAGTGTATAGTTCATATGAAACATCTGATCATAGTTGCAAGTGTTACAAAAAGTGATTGCAGAGAGAAAAAATCCCCCAAAAAGATCCAGCCTATCCTTAATTAGTTAAAGCCAGAAGACAGCAACATGCCTTCCCCTGATAGGCAACCCAGGGAAAAACGAAACCCAAGTTGCCTATAGCAAGTACAGAAGTTCCTATGGTAATTTCAATTAACTGAAAACTGTAAAAAGCTAATATCTCTAGAATGGCCAAAAGGAAATAAATCGAAAGGATAGAAAGATAAGGGGTAGAGGAAACAAAGCAGTGTGAAAAAACTAAATCTAGACAGAGTTTAACCCCTTAAGGACCAAACTTCTGAAATAAAAGGGAGTCATGACATGTCACACATGTCATGTGTCCTTAAGGGGTTAAGAAAGAGCTCTGTCAGCACACCAGCTCCTTTGTCATTAGTCCTATATCTTACTCCCTATAGTATGCAGCGAGATCATGAATTCTAAGATCTCTAAATACGGGGTATCCAGCAAGCCGCCAATACAGTCAATTGAAAAAATAATTTAGTGACAAAACCATCAAATCATAATTGCGTGTATAAAAACAAGTCGCCCAACGCGCGTTTCAGCGGTCTAACCGCCTTTCTCAAGGGCAGATGGTGCAAATCTATCTCTCTCTCCATGCCCTAAATACCATAAGTATCCTACCTTTCAACAAGGGGCGGAGTTCGAAAAAGTCCGCCAGCCGAGTGCTCTTGATTGCAGCTGGACGGCACGGCGGGTATGTGATTGGAACTCATGAATGCGCATGTCCGTATTCAATTACGGACGCATGCGCGGGAACATTACAATCGCAAACGCGCATGTCCGCCAATACAGTCAAGCCGCCAATACAGTCAATTGAAAAAATAATTTAGTGACAAAACCATCAAATCATAATTGCGTGTATAAAAACAAGTTGCCCAACGCGCGTTTCAGCGGTCTAACCGCCTTTCTCAAGGGCAGATGGTGCAAATCTATCTCTCTCTCCATGCCCTAAATACCATAAGTATCCTACCTTTCAACAAGGGGCGGAGTTCGAAAAAGTCCGCCAGCCGAGTGCTCTTGATTGCAGCTGGACGGCACGGCGGGTATGTGATTGGAACTCATGAATGCGCATGTCCGTATTCAATTACGGACGCATGCGCGGGAACATTACAATCGCAAATGCGCATGTCCGTATCCATTCCTAGGCGCATGCGCCAAAACTCAATAGTCGGACAGGGCGAACAGAGTGGAGAATGATCCTCTTATTTAGAGGAATAGAGAAAACTCTGCACCTGTATCGTACAAGAAGTTAAATGTACCGTCATTCAACAGACTAGGTGCAGGGTTACAATTCCTAGTAAGGAATTCTTCTCGAGGCAGTTCATGTCTCCTAACAAAAGTTATGGACCAGTCTCCATCACAAATAGAAAAACCCATATATATATATATTCATATCTGTCTTCCCCAAAATGTGTTCTTGGAAGAGAGGATAGCCCTTATTCATTCGAGTATGATGGATCCAGATAGATTTATTCTTAACCATACTATCTACAACCATATCACGTAGTGGCATATATACAAGAGGGACAAGGAGAGAAAAGTTATCAAAAATTTAAAATTTAGAATTGTTCAATCAAAAAGTTATAGATAAAGTTTTTATGTACAAAGATAAAGTGGTATGTATATGAAGAGTAGGCATGGTTCAAGAAAGGACCTCAAAACCGGGTCCATATCATTAGGTAAGTAGATATATAGATAAGTAAATGCGGCCTTTGGTCAAATAAATGGGGCAAAAGAAAAACCCTCATTCAGGCCTTGGGGTTGGAGTGTCTTTAGTCTATATATCCATTTGGATTCTCTCTGTCTCAGGGTCCTATCGAAGTCTCCACGTCTTTGGTTCCTCCTTACTAATTCTAAGCCGCAGAACCGGAGATTATTGGAGTCACCATGGTGGTGTTCTTTTAGGTGTCTAGAGACAGGTGTTTTTAGGCGATTTCTTGGGGACCTTACGTGTTCCATAATTCTCTCTTTGAAGGCCCTGAAAGTCTTGCCCACGTACTTTTGTCCGCAAGAGCATGACAGTAGGTACACTAGGCCCTTGGTGTTACAGTTAAAAAAGTTTTTTATCTTTATGGAACCTTGTCCTGTGCTGTCACTTACAGCTTTTGAACCCCTAGATATATATCTGCAGGCTACACACCTACCACAGCCATATGAACCACAAGGTGGAGTACCCAACCAAGTGGCTCTTGGCTGTGTCGTGGAGGAAAAGTGACTCGGTACCAACATGTCCCGAATGTTGCGTCCCCGTCTGGCCGTAATATCGATGTGTGGACCTAGGACATGTTTGAGATGTACGTCATTTAGCAGAATCGGCCAGAATCTGTCCAGAGACCTTTTCACTTCAGACCAGCCTGCATCATATGTCGCGATCATCCGTATTGTACTCGTTTCCCTAGTTGTTTCATTATCAGGGTGGTCACAAAGGAGTACACTTCTCTGAGTCCCGAGTGCCCTTTTGTACGCCTTCTTGAGGCAGCGGTTCGGGTAGCCCTTTTCTTTGAAATAGACTCTGAGCTGTTGTGCTTTCAGTTTAAAATCTGAGATGTCGCTACAATTTCTGCGGAGACGGAGGTACTGACCAGTAGGGATACCTTCCTTGAGGGATCTCGGGTGACAACTACCCCAATGAAGAAGCGAGTTTGTGGCAGTGGGTTTTTTGAAAAGTGTGGATTGGAATGTGCCTCCCTCATTAATGGAAATGGTCACATCCAAAAAGTTAATTGAGCATCCACCATATTCAAACGTGAATCGAAGATTCTCCTCATTCTGGTTTAGGAGGATCACCAGATCAGAGAATTCTTGAGGGGTACCTTGCCAAACAATTAGGACATCATCAATATAACGACCCCACCACAAAATTTTGGGTATATAGTAAAATCATCAGAGATAAAGATCTGGCGTTCCCACCATCCCAGGTGAAGGTTCGCATATGACGGCGCACAGGCCGTGCCCATAGCTGTTCCCCTCACCTGGTGGTAGAACTTAGAGTTGAACAAAAAGTAATTATGTGACAGAATAAACCCCAGCAAGCGTAGGACAAAAGTTGTATGGGGGTCATCCCTACATGTCCTCTGGTCGAGAAAGAATCCTACATGTTCGATCCCCCTATCATGGGGAATGGAGGAGTAGAGGGATTCTACATCCAAACTACAGAGACTAGCTGTGGATGGAAATTGGAGGTCTTAAAGTCTGTTGAGGGCCTGTTTTGTGTCCCTAATATACGAGGGTAAGGCCTCCACAAGGGGTCTCAGAATTTTATCAACGTATAGACTGCCATTTTGTGTGAATTTTTTTTTTTTTTTTTTTAAATTCTTTATTTTTCATGTGCATATAGTAACATAACATAGGGACCTGTAGCGCCACAATAGCGAGTACAGGCTTTTCAGTGTCAAACTTTGTGGCATGGATAAACAGCACATTTTTTATGAGATATAACAGTTATAGACATACTTTGTAGGATAAGATAAAATAGATTGGCATAAGCTTTCACAGGTTAACATTATTTAGTCATGCTTCACCACTCAGGCTCTATCATATACATCGATATGAGTTGTAGTCGCAAGCTAATACTTAACAGACCCTAGAGTGAGTAGACTAACGGGCAGACAGAGAGTGTACTGACTAGCCATGCTTTACTACTCCAGCCCTGTCTAACATATTCATCAGTATGGGTTACATTTGCAAGCTAATACTTAAGGTTTCACAGGCACTAGAATGAGTGGACTAATAGGACAGCTAGCATACAGAGGTTTAACTTAGCTGTTCACTGTAAGCTGAGTGGTGCGTGCTTAGTGAGTGGGGTTCGTGGGTTAACCACTATATTGTACCGATTGGCTCCATTTACTAGTGTAGCATATAAGTATCACTGGTATGCTAAACATATCGAGAAAAGGAGCATGGCTAACTAGCAGGTGGTCAGTCAAGTATTTAAACTATGTGCAATTGTCAAGCAATGAGAGTTAAACTAAAACGTAGGTCACATTGATCGTGTACCAGCTAATACATTATAACAGTGGTAAGAGTTTCCCCTTGCCATATACAGGCGAGTTCAGTGGGGCATGGGTTACCAATCCGACAAGGTATCTGGGTATTCCGGTAGCAGCTGTGACAGCCGAGGAGTGTGCTCACACGGAGCGGTTCCAGGTCAGTCAGCTGTGGGGCAGGGTGGAAGGCATTTCAGCCGATGCCCAGTGTGGGAATGTCTCGATTGTCGGCAATTGCCCCGATCAGGGGTCGAGCAGGGTGGGGTGGTGTGGGTGCCGTCGTTTTCCTCGGCCACCTGTCTTTACGCAGGTCTGTGCTGATGTTGCCGGTATACAGTGTTGTCGGTCGGGTGGATGGGGCGCTCTTTGGCAGTTGCTGTGCTCGATGCGGTGTGGTAGGCCCGCTTGCTGGTGGTAGCGTTGTGGTTCTCTGCCATGCCTTGGGTCCGGTGTGGGCTCGTTGGGGCTGTGCAGCTGCCCACCATGTGTTCCCATGCGGTGGTGTTTTGGTGCGACGGATCTCTGGACGTGATCGGAGTTGTCGAGGTGGGTCTTTGGGCCGGGGTATGGCTGCTCTCAGGGTGGAGGGTGCGCTTGGTTTCGGCGGCATTTTCAGTGTTGCCGTTCTGTGCCGGTAAGATGGCGGTTTGGTTCTCCGTCGCCTTCCCGCTTTTCTGGGTTGTTGCAGGGCTGTAGGTCTTTTCTGTGGGTCAGGCGGTGGGCGACAGGGTGTGCAGCTTGAGGCAGGCCTCATCGGTGTCCTCTGCCGAAGTTTGAGCTCCATTCTGCGCCAGAAGTCTGTGAGGATTTGCTCCAGGCTGATCAAGGAGCCCTGCCATGTTGCGTGGCAGCCGTCAGGCCGCATGGTCTCTGCCATCTTGGGCGAATCTCTCGGCTCTCCGCCCGATTTCCCTTTCTCTGCTGCCCTATCTGGGAGGACTCCCAGGGGTGGACCGTGATCTCCCTCACAGGTCCCAAAGGGGGGGATGCGGGGAACCCACTTGCAGCAGTCAGTCCCCGGGCTGCTCCAGGCTGGGAGCTCGGCCGCCGCTCCCATCCAGTGCGCTCCAGGCCTCATGCCTTCGCAGGTTCTGCCTGCAGTCTGTCGTCCACCCACGGTCCGCATTACCGGTTTACCGTGGGGGCTGATTGCCAGTAAGTCGTGTGGGGACATTATCTGTCGTTTTTAGTAGTTTAAGGGTGCCTTTAGAATCGTGTTTTCAGAAATTTTTAGAGAGCTTCAGTCAGGCACGTCTTCCCTCCATGACAGTCAGGCCCCGCCCCCCCATTTTGTGTGAAATTATCCACACCTGAGACGATTGGACGTCCGGGGGGTTCCTCTTTGTTCTTATGAACTTTGGGCAGGCAGTAGAAGGTTGCTATCTTAGGGTGACGATTAAGAATAAAATCATACTCGTCACCAGACAGCAACCCTCCACTGCGGCCATCGTCCAAGATCTCTTTATATTTCAAGAGATATTCATTTGTGGGATCAAATTTGAGAATTTTATATGTCTCGGAGTCACCCAGAACACGTTCCACCATTTCAACATATTTGTTTACATCCATTATCACGACATTGCCCCCCTTATCAGCAGGTTTGATAATAATGCCACTGTCATCTTGAAGTGATTTCAGGGCCCGCTGTTCCTTTTTCTGGAGGTTGTCGTTCGATTGGATGCAAAGAGATTTGAAGTTAATCTTTTCGATCTCATTTCTTGCTGCCTCAAGAAACAATTCAATGTTTCTGAAGCCAGCAAAGCTTGGTGTATAACGACTTTTAGGCTTTAAGTCGGTGTATTTATGGGTGACACTTGGATCATTCTCATCCAGAAGAGACAAAAGGGTGGTCAAACATTGGTAGTCTTTGGTCGTGAATCCAAGATCTCTAGCTTTTTTCTCATTCTGGATAGAATGGAACTTATGCAAAGCCAATTTGCGAATAAAAAGATGGAGATCTTTGATCCAGCTGAATCTGTCAAATGGTGGGGTAGGTACAAATGATAGTCCTCTTCCAAGAACCCTGAGTTGGTCCTGGTTCAATATCCGAGAGGACAAATTCATGACCTGTGACTCAGGTCCTGTGTTCTGAATGACATCTAGTACCTTCTCCTTCTCCCCCCTCCCCTCGGATTCCGGGTTTGGTATCTTGTACGTTGACTTGGGAATTCGGGGTTATGCCCTGTACTACCCCTGTAACCCGTCCTCTACTATCGGCCAGAGTTCTCTCTGACTGATAGCTTGTTTGTCTATACTCCCCACTCTTGTTCTTCTTACTCCCCACTCTTTTTCTTACTCCCCCCTTCTTCTTCTTACCCCCCTCCTTCTTCTTAGCCCCTCTTTTTCTTATCTCCCCTCCTTCTTACTTCCCCCTTCTTCTTACTCCCCCCCTCTTCGTCTTACTCTCCACTCTTTTTATTCTTACTCCTCCCTCTTTTTCTTACTCCCCCCTTCTTCTTCTTACCCCCCTCTTTTTCTTACCCCCCTCTTTTTCTTATCTCCCCTCCTTCTTCTTCCCCCCTCTTTCTCTTCTTCCCCCCTCTTTTTCTTTTCTCCCCTCCTTCTTACACCCCCTCCCCTCACTCCCCCTCCTCTCTTCTTACTCGCCCCCTCCCCTCTTACTCTCCCCCCTCTTCTTACTCTCCACTCCCCTCTTCTTATTCCCCCTCCCCCTCTTCTTACTCCCCCCTCTTCTTACTCCCCCCTCTTCTTACTCCCCCCTCTTCTTACTCCCCCTCCCTCTTCTTATTCCCCCTCCCTTCTTCCTACTCCCCCCAACCCTCTTCGTACTCTCCCCCCTCCCTTCTTCTTACCCCCCCTCTTCAGTTCTTACTCTCCCCCCCTCCCCTCTTCTTACTCTCCCCCCTCCCCTCTTCTTACTCTCCCCCCTCCCCTCTTCTTACTCCCCCCCTCCCCTCTTCAGTTCTTACTCCCCCCTCCCCTCTTCAGTTCTTACTCCCCCCCTCCCCTCTTCAGTTCTTACTCCCCCCTCCCCTCTTCAGTTCTTACTCCCCCCCTCCCCTCTTCAGTTCTTACTCCCCCCCTCCCCTCTTCAGTTCTTACTCCCCCCCTCCCCTCTTCAGTTCTTACTCCCCCCCTCCCCTCTTCAGTTCTTACTCCCCCCCTCCCCTCTTCAGTTCTTTCTCCCCCCTCCCCTCTTCTTCTTACCCCCTCCCCTGTAGCGTGGCTGAGCTGCTCTCCGGTCCGCGGTCCCGGCTGGAGTGATGGGAAGGTGCACGCTCAGTGTGCACTTCCTATCAGTCCGGCCTGTTACAGCAAACAGAAACTCTGCGCGAAACTGGAGTTTCTGTTTCCTGTAACTGGCCGGACTGAAATGAAGGTGCACACTGAGCGTGCACCTTCCCATCACTCCGGCCGGGACCGCGGACCGGAGAGCAGCTCGGCCACGCTACAGGGGAGGGGAGGTGAGGCAGTGCAGCAGCCGCCTGAGCGCTCTGTAAACATTTAAAGGGCCGGCCCGCCGCGGCCGGTCCTAAATGAATTTCGGGCGGCCTGGGGGGCAATTGCCTCCCTCCCCCCCGGCCCAGCCCGCCCCTGGCTAGTGCTCAATGCTCCGTGCTTAGTGCTCCTTGTGAGGATGGGAGCCGGGGCAGGAAGTGACATCACACCCCCTGCTTCCCTCTCACACGGAGCACTCAAAGCATGGATGGAGGGTGAGAAGGAGCCTGTCTGCCCCCACTGCTGCTGGAGGAAGATGGAGGGAGAAAACCATTAGATTGTACAGGTAAGCAGGCCCATACACACACTACCCCCCCCCCCCCACACACACATACACTGCCCATCCCATATACATACACTGCCCACCCCATACATACACTGCCCACCCTACACATACACTGCCCACCCCATATATACAATGCCCACCCCACACATACACTGCCCACCCCATACATACACTGCCCACCCCATATACATACACTGCCCACCCCACACATACACTGCCCACCCCATACATACACTGCCCAACCCACACATACACTGCCCACCACACACATACACTGCCCACCACATACATACACTGCCCACCCCATATACATACACTGCCCACCCCATACATACACTGCCCACCACATACATGCACTGCCCACCACATACATACACTGCCCACCCCATATACATACACTGCCCACCCCATATAAATACACTGCCCACCCCATACATACACTGCCCACCCCATATACATACACTGCCCACCGCATATACATACACTGCCCACCCCATATACCTACACTGCCCACCCCATATACCTACACTGCCCCCATACATACATTGCTCACCCCATACATACACTGCCCACCCCACACATACACTGCCCACCCCAAACATACACTGCCCACCCCACACATACACTGCCCACCCCACACATACACTGCCCACCCCACACAAACACTGCCCACCCCACACATACACTGCCCACCCCAAACATACACTGCCCACCCCACACATACACTGCCCACCCCACACATACACTGCCCACCCCATATACATACACTGCCCACCCCATACATACACTGCCCACCACATACATACACTGCCCACCCCATATACATACACTGCCCACCCCATATACCTACACTGCCCACCCCATATACCTACACTGCCCCCCATACATACACTGCTCACCCCATATACCTACACTGCCCCCCATAAACCTACACTGCCCACCCCATATACCTACACTGCCCCCCATACATACACTGCCCACCCCATATACCTACACTGCCCAACCCATACATACACTGCCCCCCCATACATACACTGCCCACCCCATATACCTACACTGCCCACCCCATACATACACTGCCCCCCCATATACATACACTGTCCCCCCCCAAATGCCAGCAACCTGCTGGCCATGTTCTTCAATTATATTCCCTCGGGCTGTAACAGTGTGTTACAGACCGAGGGAATGCAGGGCAGTCTGGCCAGCGAGGATCTGGAGCGCTGGGTGCTGTTTGTGCAGAGATGCTGGGGCTGGAGAGAGCACTGACAGGCTCCCCGGCACAGGCCCCGCCGCCAAACCGAGCCCCACCTCTTGTACATAAGCCCCGCCTCCATTGTAAAGCAGCAGGCCTTGCTGCTGCAGAAGATGGCTGTCTCATCCCCAGCAACAGCCTCCAGTGACAGGTAGGCTTGATGTGTGTGTATATGGACATAGCAGTCTATGTGTGTATGGACTCAGCAGTCTCTGTGAGTGTGTGTGTGGACTCAGCAGTCTGTGTGTGTGTCTATGTGTGTGTATGGACTCAGCAGTCTGTGTGTGTGTCTATGTGTGTGTATGGACATAGCAGTCTATGTGTGTGTGTGTATGGACATATCAGTCTGTGTGTGTGTGTGTGTGTGTGTGTATGGACTCAGCAGTCTGTGAGTTTGTGTATGGACTCAGCAGTCTGTGTGTGTGTGTGTGCCTGTGTGTGTATGGATTCAGCAGTCTGTGAGTGTGTGTATGGACTCAGCAGTCTGTGTATGTGTGTAAGGACTCAGCAGTCTGTGTGTGTGTATGGATTCAGCAGTCTGTGTGTGTGTGTGTGTGTGTGTGGATTCAGCAGTCTGTGTGTGTATGGACTCAGCAGTTTGTGTGTGTGTATGGACACAGCAGTCTGTGTGTGTGCGTATGGATTCAGCAGTCTGTGTGCGTATGGATTCAGCAGTCTGTGTGTGTATGGATTCAGCAGTCTGTGTGTGTGTGTGTGTGTGTGTGTATGGACATAGCAGTCTATGTGTGTGTGTGTGTGTGTGTGTATGGATTCAGCAGTCTGTGTGTGTATGGACTCAGCAGTCTGTGTGTGTGTCTATGTGTGTGTATGGATTCATCAGTCTGTGTGTGTGTATGGACTCAGCAGTCTATCAATAATTAAATTTCCTGTGAGTTGTTGTGTAGGAAGGGCCCCAGTGCATTGCTTTGCCTGGGGGCCCTTAACGCTGTTAAAATGGTACTGCTTGTGTGTTTCAGTGAGCTTCTATTTAGTGAGCATGTGTGTGTCAGTGAGCTTGTCTTTAGTGAGCTTGTGTGTGTCCCTGAACTTCTTTGTAGTGAGCCTTCTGTTTATACAAGTGAGTTTGTCTGTAGTAAGCTTCTGTGTGAGTCAGAGAGTTTTGTCTGTCAGTAAGCCTATTTGCGCATGTCAGTGAGCTTGTGTGCTTACTGTAATATATATATACCGTATATACATATTGACTTGTGTTATTCTTACTTCCCCCCCTTGTGCTTCTTACTCCCCCTTGTTCTTCTTACCCCCTTCTTCTTATTACTCCCCCTTCTTCTTACCCCCTTCTTCTTATTACTCCCCCCTTCTTCTTACCCCCTTCTTCTTCTTCTTACTCCCCCTTCTTCTTCTTACACCCACTTCTTCTTCTTACCCCATTCTTCTTCTTACTCCCCCTTCTTCTTACCTTCCCCTCTTCTTCTTACTCCCCCTTCTTCTTACCCCCCTTCTTCTAATTACTCCCCACTCTTTTTCTTACTCCCCCCTTCTTCTTCTTACCCCCCTCCTTCTTCTTACCCCCTCTTTTTCTTATCTCCCCTCCTTCTTACTTCCCCCTTCTTCTTACTCCCCCCTCTTCTTCTTACCCCTTCTTCGTCTTACTCTCCACTCTTCTTATTCTTACTCCTCCCTCTTTTTCTTACTCCCCCCTTCTTCTTACCCCCCTCTTTTTCTTATCTCCCCTCCTTCTTACTCACCCCTCCCCCTCTTCTTCCCCCTCTTTCTCTTCTTCCCCCCTCTTTTTCTTTTCTCCCCTCCTTCTTACACCCCCCTCCCCTCTTCTTACTCCCCCCCTCCCCTCTTACTCCCCCTTCCCTCTTCTTACTCTCCCCCCCTCTTCTTACTCCCCGCTCCCCTCTTCTTATTCCCCCTCAGATTCAGCAGTCTGTGTGTGTGTATGGATTCAGCAGTCTCTGTGTGTGTGTGTGTGTGTGTATGGACATAGCAGTCTCTCTGTGTGTGTGTGTGTGTGTGTGTATGGATTCAGCAGTCTGTGTGTGTATGGACTCAGCAGTCTGTGTGTGTGTCTATGTGTGTGTATGGATTCATCAGTCTGTGTGTGTGTATGGACTCAGCAGTCTATCAATAATTAAATTTCCTGTGAGTTGTTGTGTAGGAAGGGCCCCAGTGCATTGCTTTGCCTGGGGGCCCTTAACGCTGTTAAAATGGTACTGCTTGTGTGTTTCAGTGAGCTTCTATTTAGTGAGCTTGTGTGTTTCAGTGAGCTTCTATTTAGTGAGCATGTGTGTGTCAGTGAGCTTGTCTTTAGTGAGCTTGTGTGTGTCCCTGAACTTCTTTGTAGTGAGCCTTCTGTTTATACAAGTGAGTTTGTCTGTAGTAAGCTTCTGTGTGAGTCAGAGAGTTTTGTCTGTCAGTAAGCCTATTTGCGCATGTCAGTGAGCTTGTGTGCTTACTGTAATATATATATATATATACATATTGACTTGTAGGAATGGCATACATTTTTTTCCAGGGCTGCTTCGGATTCCCAGGGATTCCCAGTTTGGCTCTGCCAGCGAGTGCACTTTACCGCTGAATCATCTGTGTGAAGTGCCGCACACTTTAGCCCTGTTACACGCGTCTGGGAGCTGCTGTTGACAGGTACTAGTAATCTAGAGATTGTGACAAGAGGTATATGCTCAGCTATGTGTATATAATATCCCGGGATAGTCAGTGCTTCCTGTACAGGGAGTGCAGAATTATTAGGCAAATTAGTATTTTGACCACATCATCCTCTTTATGCATGTTGTCTTACTCCAAGCTGTATAGGCTCGAAAGCCTACTACCAATTAAGCATATTAGGTGATGTGCATCTCTGTAATGAGAAGGGGTGTGGTCTAATGGCATCAACACCCTATATCAGGTGTGCATAATTATTAGGCAACTTCCTTTCCTTTGGCAAAATGGGTCAAAAATAGTGAGATATCTTGCAGAGGGATGCATCACTCTTAAAATTGCAAAGCTTCTGAAGCGTGATCATCGAACAATCAAGCGTTTCATTCAAAATAGTCAACAGGGTCGCAAGAAGCGTGTGGAGAAACCAAGGCGCAAAATAACTGCCCATGAACTGAGAAAAGTCAAGCGTGCAGCTGTCAAGATGCCACTTGCCACCAGTTTGGCCATATTTCAGAGCTGCAACATCACTGGAGTGCCCAAAAGCACAAGGTGTGCAATACTCAGAGACATGGCCAAAGTAAGAAAGGCTGAAAGACGACCACCACTGAACAAGACACACAAGCTGAAACGTCAAGACTGGGCCAAGAAATATCTCAAGACTGATTTTTCTAAGGTTTTATGGACTGATGAAATGAGAGTCTTGATGGGCCAGATGGATGGGCCCGTGGCTGGATTGGTAAAGGGCAGAGAGCTCCAGTCCGACTCAGACGCCAGCAAGGTGGAGGTGGAGTACTGGTTTGGGCTGGTATCATCAAAGATGAGCTTGTGGGGCCTTTTCGGGTTGAGGATGGAGTCAAGCTCAACTCCCAGTCCTACTGCCAGTTTCTGGAAGACACCTTCTTCAAGCAGTGGTACAGGAAGAAGTCTGCATCCTTCAAGAAAAAACATGATTTTCATGCAGGACAATGCTCCATCACACGCGTCCAAGTACTCCGTAGCGTGGCTGGCAAGAAAGGGTATAAAAGAAGGAAATCTAATGACATGGCCTCCTTGTTCACCTGATCTGAACCCCATTGAGAACCTGTGGTCCATCATCAAATGTGAGATTTACAAGGAGGGAAAACAGTACACCTCTCTGAACAGTGTCTGGGAGGCTGTGGTTGCTGCTGCACGCAATGATGATGGTGAACAGATCAAAACACTGACAGAATCCATGGATGGCAGGCTTTTGAGTGTCCTTGCAAAGAAAGGTGGCTATATTGGTCACTGATTTGTTTTTGTTTTGTTTTTGAATGTCAGAAATGTATATTTGTGAATGTTGAGATGTTCTATTGGTTTCACTGGTAAAAATAAATAATTGAAATGGGTATATATTTGTTTTTTTGTTAAGTTGCCTAATAATTATGCACAGTAATAGTCACCTGCACACACAGATATCCCCCTAAAATAGCTAAAACTAAAAACAAACTAAAAACTACTTCCAAAAATATTCAGCTTTGATATTAATGAGTTTTTTGGGTTCATTGAGAACATGGTTGTTGTTCAATAATAAAATTAATCCTCAAAAATACAACTTGCCTAATAATTCTGCACTCCCTGTATAGTGCTGCTCTCTGTCTTGGGATATTATACACAAACAGACCTGTATTATACAGAGAGCAGCACTATACAGGGAGCACTGACTGTCCCAATTTATTATACACACAACCCTGTATTATACAGAGAACACTGACTGTCCAGGGATATTTTACCCATAGAGTAATTGATAGCTGTGCTGCAAAATGTCCTTGGAAATTTTTTTCAAATGTTGGCAACTATGGCACTGTTTCAAGGATAATGTGTTTGTTTTTTAATAATCCCTGGTGGAAAATAATTAATCCTCCACCAGGGATTATTAAAAAAACAAAACACATTGTGTCGGGGGCAGGGCTTAACATGCGGCAGGGGCGGGGTCAAACTGCGGTGAGGGCGGGGTTAAATGTTCCCCCCTACTTTTGTCCCTGGCCCTCCATGTGCCCCCCCTAAAAACGAATCCTAGAGACGCCACTGATACACCCCTATATATTATTAACCCTTAATAGGGAACACATGGGATGGGCGGATCTCATGGCCATTGGAGGTAACTAAAAAAACAAAATTTGTTTAAAACGGACAGATGGGAAACGGATCTGGGAGAGAAGCTAGAGGGGGAAGAGTGGCGAGACATATGGGACGCAAGTTCCAAGATTTCAATATGCACCACCTTACAGGAACAAATGTACAAAATCCTATTCAGGTGGTACACCACCCCGACAAAACAATGCCATATGGGCCTGAGCCCCTCAGACACATGCTGGAGACTATGTGGATAAAAAGGCACTTACATCCACATGTGGTGGGAATGCCCCAAGGTTAGGATATACTGGAAAGAGGTGACAGACCAAAACTCACGCATATTGCAAAGACCTCTGACTGCAGACCCATGGGCTTGCCTCCTGTCCAGACCGACTGAGGGGTTAGACAAACACAGTCAGAAATTACTAAACTCACTAAATCTGGCTGCCCGCAGGGCGTTAGCACAACATTGGAACAAAACAGACACCCCACCTATCACGCTTGTACGGACGAAAATTAGAGATAACTGTCTGATGGACAGGTTGACGGCCCAGGTGCGAAACACCTCATCTACCTACCGAAAAGTATGGGAACCATGGGAACAGTTTGACACATGATTTAGGGGACCTAACTCTCAACTGGTAAAACCAACGGTTCAGATAATAATGTTGAGCCAAACAACCCTGTAATGCGCAACTATGTGACATATGTTAAATAGTTTATGTTATTTGTTACATTATTGTATTATTTAATTACAAAAAAGAAAAATGGACGGTTACCATGACGGAAACAACGGGCTTCTGCGTAAGCCTAACTAAGCATATGTATTACTATGTAACTGTCAAACCAAAAATAAAGAATTGAAAAAAAAATAAAAAAAAAATACATAGGGATTAAGGAGAGAGCGCAGGTAACTTGTTTTGTCCATCCCATGTGTTCCATATTAAGGGTAATTATAATATAGGGGTGTATATAAAAAAATACCCCTTTCATTATACAACTACATGCCCCAGAATACCGAGCGACCGGAAGTGACGTTGCGCCTATGACGCGCGTCACATGTTTCGGTTAATATGCCTAAATTCTCTTTATTATACCCTCGTTTTTAGAACATCATTATATATTCCACATCCCATAAGTCATATCTATGGACTCTTAAAGGTTTACAGTTGTTATTTGTGTACAATCACAATCTGCTCTGTGATGGGTCAGAGCAGTTTTGCCGCAATTTTCAAGTTGTCCCAAGCCTATATGTACCCCAACTAGCCAGGATGAAATGTTTTTTAATCCATTGATAAAGCCTATATTGGTGAAACACGTTTGGATATTGTACTGCTTTTAATTATCGTTAATAAATAGATTTTGGTCCTTTTTACTCTTTAGCACCATTATCTTTTATTTACATTTTTATTTATTTATTTTTATTATAACTACCTGGCCTTTTACCTTATTATCTCCTATACTCCAAAGAATCCTTAGGTGGGGATTATACCACCTGTGCCTGTATCACAGAGCAGTTAGCCTGCCCTATACATTGTGAGTATATTTTATTATATTTTATATACCAGCATTATTTTACTGAGAGCACTATTGCTGTTTTATTATCTTCTCCCTGAGCTCCTGTTACTATCTTAAAGAATCATTTCAAAGAACGTTTACCACATATCCCAGAGGGGGGGGGGGATCATACCGCTGCATGCTTACTACACTAGAGCTAGTATAAGCTCTATCAAATGTGAGTGGATCTACTATATTTAAAAACTTTGTATCCATTTTTGGAACATACTGCACCATCCCTGTTTTTCGTTTTATCTCCCCCCTGGCTGTCTGTCACTACACCGAAGAGGGCACTCACCGCATATCCCATAAGCGGGGATCATACCGCTGCAAGCTATTCATACCAGAGCTGGATTAAGCTCTACAAAATGTGAGTATAATCTCTTCTATTTTATTTGGATACCTTTTGGATCACCCTGTACCACTATCGTTTTCATCACTCATCGCCCTCCTTCATATACCTGCAAGGAGCGAAACTCTACAACTTCAGAAACCAACATAGGACCTAGGTTCCATTGTACTGGACTCTATTTCATTATTACTACCTCAATCAGGACTTTAATTTTATTTACTTTGCTTACTGGCGCAGTCCCATCCTTTTGTTTGTTTGCCTTCCTTATTTATTTCAAGTACACGTGAGGGAGTCCTTGTTTGGGATTGCTGCCTTTTGTACTTCATTCTGATATACTAGCGCTGACTCTATTCTTTGTTTTTCTGTTCTTTTCTTATATGTCCAAATATTTTGGGAGCTACCCCAATTAAAAAAAACAAAAACAAATAAAAAACAGTGTTGGCTACCTCCTCCTCCTCCACCGCGGCTTCCACCTACACCGCGACATGGTCACCGCCTCCTCAACCTATGGCTCACTTAGTATAAACTATGTACACATTAGCAGAGGCTTGTGAAGGCCTTTTCTCAATGCATCAGGAGTTGAGCTCAGTTTGAACAATGAAAGAGAATACCTGTCAGGGACCAGGAACCAGACAGAGACAGAAGTAGATGCAAACACACCTTTATTAATAAATAACAAAAGCAAAGTCCAGGAATCAAGCAGGGGTCGGTCACCAGAGCGGGTAGTCAGACAAGCCAGGGATCAGGAGCACGGAGAGCAGCGGAGTCAGGAACAAGGCCGGAGTCAGGAGCCAGGAGCAAACAGGAAACACAGGAACAAGGAGACTTCTGGGAAACAGGAAACCACGCAAGGGCAAGGAGGTTCTGGGCTTAGCTGCTTAAATAGGCAGAACTGATTAGCAGCAGGGTTGATTACTACTCACAGGTGAGTAACCGTGGCAACAAGCAGAAGGAGCTCATAGTAATTGCAGCTGAAACTCAATCACTGAAACAGAAAAGGGTTGCTGTTTAAAACAGCAAAGAAACCCTGACAGTACCTCCTCCTCAACGACTCCCCCCATCTCTGTTGGTGGGTCCGGGCTTCATGGGGAAGCGGGCGTGATAGGAACGAAGGAGGGATGGTGCATGGACATCAGAGGCTGGAACCCAGGAGCGTTCCTCTGGACCGTATCCTTTTCAGTGCACCAAGTATTGGATCTGTCCTCTGAAGACCCGTGAGTCAATGATGCTGCGTATTTCATTTTCCTCATGATTGTCAATCAGAACAGGACGTGGACGTGGCACTGAGGTGGTGTAGCGATTACAAACCAACGGTTTCAAGAGGGAAACATGGAAAACATTTCAGATGCGCATGTTAGCAGGAAGGTCAAGTGCGTAAGCTACAGGGTTAACCCTTCGAAGTATACGAAATGGCCCAACGTATCGGGGTGCCAGTTTTTGTGAGGGAACACTGAGGCGTAGGTTGCGGGAAGACAGCCAGACCCTCTCTCCGACCTGATAGGTAGGTGCAGGAAGGCGTCTGCGGTCGGCCTGGAGTTTGTAGTTCTGCATTGCGCGTTGCAAAGAACTCTGAACCTGCACCCAAGTGGAACTGAGTTCCCTGAGATGTTCCTCCAATGCCGGTATCTCCTGTGGCAAGAACGTATCAGGCAACATGGACGGTTGAAACCCATAGTTTGCCAGGAATGGGGATAGCCGGGAGGAGGCATTAATCGCACTATTGTGGGCAAACTCCGCCCAGGGTAGCAGATCAGACCAGTTGTTCTGGTGGTCAGAAATGTAGCAACGCAGAAACTGTTCCAGTGTTTGGTTAGCTCGTTCCGCTGCACCATTGGATTGCGGGTGGTAGGCCGAGGAGAAGGAAAGCTGAATTCCCATTTGCGTACAAAAAGCTCTCCAAAATCTGGACATGAACTGGCTACCCCTATCTGAGACTATCACTTTGGGTAACCCATGCAAACGAAAGATCTCCCGACCAAAAATTGTTGCAAGTTCCTGGGAAGTTGGTAGTTTTTTCAAGGGAATGCAATGCGACATCTTCGAGAATCGGTCAACAACCATGAGAACGACTGTATTGCCACGGGAGACCGGAAGATCTACGATAAAATCCATGGACAAGTGGGTCCAGGGTCGTTCACCATTAGGTATGGTTTGCAGGAGACCCACTGGAGGGCGTCGTGGGGTTTTATTTTGAGCGCACACAGGACAGGCAGCTACAAAAGCGGTGACATCCGAACGGAGACTAGGCCACCAAAATTGCCGGGATACGGACCAGATTAACTGGTTTTTGCCTGGATGTCCAGCTGCTTTGGGGTCGTGGTATGTACTCAATAGTTTCGTACGGAGGTTAATAGGTACAAAACAACGGCCATTAGGTTTCTCTGGAGGAGCATTACTTTGTGCAGCCAGAATCTCCTCGCCTAGGGGTGAGGTGAGGTTAGTACGGATGGTTGCCAGTATATGGTCCGGAGGAATCACAGGAGTAGGGGTTATCTCCTCTCTAGATGGAGGGGAGAACTGTCGAGACAAGGCATCAGCCCGAATGTTTTTTGTACCGGGCAAGTAAGAAACCACATAATTGAATCTTGATAGGAAGAGAGCCCATCTAGCTTGCCGGGGGGAAAGTCGCTTAGCTTCAGAAAGATATGTTAGGTTCTTGTGGTCTGTGAGTATGAGGATTGGCACTGAAGTACCCTCAAGAAGGTGCCTCCATTCTTTGAGAGCTAAAATTATGGCTAGAAGTTCTCTATCACCAATCTGGAAATTGCATTCCGCCGGGTTCAATTTCCTCGAGAAATACCCGCACGGATGCCTGGAGCTCTCTGGGTTAGGACGTTGAGACAGGAGGGCGCCCACTCCTGTCTCAGACGCATCGACCTCAAGAATGAATGGTAAGGCAGGGTTAGGGTGTGCCAGTATAGGAGCAGCAGCAAAGGCGACTTTGAGAGACTCAAAGGCAGTAATGGCTTCCTGTGACCAATGCTGTGGATCAGCATCTCTCCTGGTCATGTCCGTGAGAGGTTTAACCAAGGAAGAAAAGTTGTGTATGAACTTCCGATAATAATTGGCGAAGACCAGAAAACGTTGTATAGAGCGAAGACCCGTAGGTCGAGGCCATTTTAGTACAGCCGAAAGTTTCTCCGGATCCATAGAGAATCCAGCATCTGAGATAACATATCCCAAGAATGTGACCTGTTTGCAGTGAAACTCACATTTCTCCAATTTGCAGAACAGATTATTTTCTCTAAGTCTCTGTAGAACACGAGAAACGTCTGCGTGATGGTTCTCGAGAGATGTGGAATGGATCAGAATATCATCAAGATAAACCACCACACATTGCTGCAGCATATCTCGCAGGACGTCATTTATAAATTCTTGGAAAACCGCCGGAGCATTGCAAAGACCAAAGGGCATTACTAGGTATTCGTAATGGCCGCTCCTGGTGTTAAATGCGGTTTTCCATTCGTGGTCCTCTTTTATCCGGACGAGATTATATGCCCCTCTCAGATCAAGTTTGGTGAAGACCGTTGCTCCCTTGAGGCGGTCAAATAACTCCGTGATTAATGGGATGGGGTAGGCATTCTTAATAGTAATGCGATTGAGACCCCTATAGTCGATACAGGGTCTCAACTCGCCATCTTTTTTCTTTACAAAGAAAAAGCCGGCCCCGGCAGGAGAAGATGACTTCCGAATAAAACCCTTAGACAGTGCATCGGTAACATACTCCTCCATGGCTTGATTCTCTGCTACAGACAGTGGGTAAATCCGGCCCCGGGGAGGATTGGTACCCGGTTGGAGTTCGATACCACAGTCATACGGACGGTGTGGTGGCAGAACGCTGGCTTGACCCTTGTCAAATACATCTTGGAATTCTTGGTACTCAGCGGGTAAGGAAGAGGCAGAACATGCGCCCAAAACTTTGACCGGTTTCTGGAGACAGGACAATGTGCATTGCTGGGACCATGATAATATTTCAGCTTTGCGCCAATCAATTGTGGGGTTATGCTTCTGTAACCAAGGGTATCCCAAAACAACCTGGTAATATGGAGAGGAAATGACCTGGAATTGGATCGTCTCATGATGTAGAGCCCCTACAGCCAGAGATATGGGCACGGTTTCTTGGGTCACATGGGTTGGCTGTATTGGTCTGCCATCGATGGCTTCGAAGGCTAGTGGGAAGTTGCGAGACTGTAAGGGTATAGAGTGCTTTGCTGCAAATGCACAATCTATAAACAAGCCTGCGGCCCCAGAATCAAGAAATGCCTGGGTTTCAATGGATGAATCAGGCCAGGAGAGGATAATAGGCACCAAGGGTTTGCCCACACATATCTCTGGGTCTGCAGAAAGACCCCCCAAGATCTGCCCCTGACAGTATCTTTGGTGCGGACCCTTTGCCGGACGGATCGGGCAAATCTTTAACATGTGACCGTGGTGTCCGCAGTATAGGCACAGGCCCTCCCTCCTCCTAAAGGCTCTCTCCTCGACCGAGAGGCGTGAGAAGCCTAACCGCCTTGGCTCCACACAGACAGAGGACTCAGGCCCAGGAGGCATGCGAGGTGAGGGAGGTTTGGGTGGGCAAGAAAAGCTCGGTGCCAAATATACAGGAGGCCTCCGCAGGCGCTCCCTGGATGAGGATCTCTCTCGGAGTCTGATGTCAATGAGGGTGACAAATGAGATCAGTTCCTCGAGATCTTTAGGTAACTCTCTGGCTGCAATCTCATTTTTAAACACATCGGAGAGACCCTGTGCAAAGGCAGCCACGAGAGTCTCGTTGTTCCAGCCACCCTCTGCTGCCATGGTACGGAATTCACTGGCATACTCGACAATAGTTTTTGTGCCCTGAGCATTAGGCATGAGTAGTTCGGCAGTAGGGGTGGAGCGAGCTGGAATATCAAAAACCCTTTTAAAGGACGCAACAAATTCAGGGTAATTGTAAATAATAGGCCTCTCTGCCTCCCAGAGAGGTTTTGCCCAAGCTAGGGCCTTTTCAGACAGCAAAGAAATCATGAAGTGAACTTTGTCACTGTCTGTAGGAAATGCCTGGGGCAGGATTTTAAGGTATCCTTTAACCTGACTTATAAATTCTCTGCACTGAGCTGGGTTGCCCCCAAAATACTGAGGGAGCGGGACAGACCCAGTCATTCCTCTAGCCGCTACAGGTTTGGAGGTTACAACCGGTGCTAGAACAGGAAGTGAGGCAGAGGCGGCCGCAATCGCAGGCTGGCCGGGTACTGGATCCAGATGGGCATACTGGTCCAAATGGTGGTTCTGCTGGTCCCACTGGGTAAGTAGGTTAGGTATAGGTGTCTTGCCGGTACCATCTGTATTCATGGCCCTTGCGTAATGTCAGGGACCAGGAACCAGACAGAGACAGAAGTAGATGCAAACACACCTTTATTAATAAATAACAAAAGCAAAGTCCAGGAATCAAGCAGGGGTCGGTCACCAGAGCGGGTAGTCAGACAAGCCAGGGATCAGGAGCACGGAGAGCAGCGGAGTCAGGAACAAGGCCGGAGTCAGGAACCAGGAGCAAACAGGAGACTTCTGGGAAACAGGAAACCACGCAAGGGCAAGGAGGTTCTGGGCTTAGCTGCTTAAATAGGCAGAACTGATTAGCAGCAGGGTTGATTACTACTCACAGGTGAGTAACCGTGGCAACAAGCAGAAGGAGCTCATAGTAATTGCAGCTGAAACTCAATCACTGAAACAGAAAAGGGTTGCTGTTTAAAACCGCAAAGAAACCCTGACAATACCCTGCACTCCAACCCTCTCTCAAATGGATAATTCTTGTGATCCTCCTGACAGCCATGCTTTAGATTTTGATTTATGTTCTTCCAAAGCTAAAATCAGAGATTCCATCTGGTGCTTTTTTATGGCTCAGCTGTATTTTAAATTGTTATGTTATTTTAAGTTATTTCCCTATCCACATTTGTTTGCAGGGCACTTTTATTTGAAGCTTTTCAGAATTCGGGGTGTTTCAGTTTGGATAAATTTCATTCATGTAATAATTTGGGGTATAATGATTCGGATGAACCAAAGTAGCCTGAATATTGGACAATAGGTGTACAACAAAACAGAAATATTATGTATTCATTTTGCAGTAAACCTAAAGGTATTAAAAAGATAGAATAAAGGAGAAATATTTATTATATATTTATTTAAAGTATATAAAGAAAAATGCAGAAAGATAAGTCCTGCGCTCACTCCCATCACTGGGCGGCAGCAATGACTACAGTACACAATATATAGTAAAAACCAAAGAAAGACAAGTTACCTGCGCTCTCTCCTTAATCCCTATGTATTTTTAAACAAACAGAGGTTTTTTAGTTACCTCCGATGGCCATGAGAGGATAAGCCCCCCCAGGTGGGTCCTAACTCTAACCATTCACCTTGCTTCCTTGAGCTTCTGGCAAAAATCTCTAATGAGACAGAAAGGGGTATTTTTATATACACCCCTATATATTATTAACCCTTAATAGGAAACACATGGGATGGGTGGCTGCATTGAAATATAAAAAAAGAAACATTTGCGGCCTGCGGTGCATTTATTGCAGTCCTGATGCGTGGAGAAATGCTCAACTCCTGATGCATGGAGAAAAGGCCTTCAAAAGCCTCTGCTAATGTGTACATAGTTTATACTAAGTGACCCATAGGTTGAGGAGGCGGTGACCATGGCGATGTAGGTGGAAGCAGCGGTGGAGGAGGAGGAGGTAGGCAACACTGTTTTTTTTTTGTTTTTTTTTATTGGGGTAGCCCCCAAATTATTGGGACATATAAAAAAAGAAAATTCTGTTTCGCAGAGCGACTGACCCGTGCGTGCTGCAGCTGAAACTCCACTATCGCTTGCTGCTGCTCGCACAGTCTCATGAGGCGGTGAGCAGGAAGGCCGAAGTTACGCTGCAGCGCAGACAGGCGAGCAGCAGCAGGGTGAGAACGCCAAAAGCGCGCACAGATGGCCCACACTTTCTGCAGCAGCTCTGATATATCTGGATATACACCATGGCGGTGGAGGTGGAAGCAGCGGTAGAGGAGGAGGATGAAATAGCCAACGCTGTTTTTTTTTTTTTCTGTTTTTTTTTATTGGAGTAGCCCACAAAATATTGGCACATAAAAAAAAGAAAACAAAGAATAAGTGCACTCGGGTATAACAATGGCTGGGTGAGGCCGGTATAAATGTCTATTCTGCACAAGGTACAGACAAGTCTGGCGGGATCCATGCCTGGTTCATTTGAATAAACGTGAGCTTGACCACGTTGGCTGTGGACAGGCGGCTGCGCTTGTCTGTGATAATGCCCCCTGCCATGCTAAACACATGTTCAGACAATACACTGGCTGCAGGGCAGGCCAGCACCTCCAAGGCATAAAGGGCAAGCTCAGGCCATGTGCCCAATTTGTAGACTCAGAAGTTGAATGGGGCAGACCCATCAGTCAGTACGTGTAGGCGTGTGCACACGTATTGTTCCACCATGTTGCTGAAATGCTGCCTCCTGCTAAGACATTCCATATCAGATGGTGGTGCTGGTTGTTGTGGCGGGCTGACAAAGCTTTTCCATATTTCGGCCATGCTAACCCTGCCTTCTGAGATGCTGGCGGTGCCCCAGCTGTGTTGGCGACCTTTTCCTCCTCCTCTGCCTTTGCCGTATGCTTCCACTGAGCCCCCGGTGCCAGTTGGGAATGCCCTCAGCAGCGTGTCTACCAGTGTGCGCTTGTATTCGCGCATCTTCCGATCACGCTCCAGTGAGGGAATTAAGGATGGCACGTTGTCCTTGTAACTGGGATCCAGCAGGGTGGCCACCCAGTAATCAGTACAAGTTAGAATGTGTGCAACTCGGCAGTCATTGCGCAGGCACTGCAGCATGTAGTCGCTCATGTGTGCCAGGCTGCCCAAAGGCAAGGACAAGCTGTCCTCTGTGGGAGGTGTATCGTCTGTGTCCTCTGTATCCCCCCAGCCACGCTCCAGTGATGCCCACGAGCTGTGTTGGATGCCACCCTGCTGTGACCACAGTTCCTTCTCATCCTGCTCATCCTCATCATCCTCCTCCTCATCCTCCAGAACTGTGCCCTGGCTGGACAATTGTGGACCTGACCTATGCTGGTGCAGAAACCCACCCTCCAAGCCACTTGTGAATGACTGACCTGATAACCGTGGAAATGACCCCTCCTCCTCTTCCTCCTGTGCCACATACTCTTCCATCATCGCCCGCAGCGTTTTTTCAAGGAGACATAGACGTGGGATAGTAAGGCTGGCCATGTTGGTGGAGTACTCGAAACAGTGCAAAATGGCACACAGGTCTCGCATGAAGGCCCACTCATTGGTGGTGAAGTGGTACTGTTCTGCAGAGCGACTGACCTGTGCGTGCTGCATCTGAAACTCCACTAACGCCTGCTGCTGCTTGCACAGTCTCTCCAGCATGTGCAAGGTGGAGTTCCACACCTTGTGGACACGTCGCATATGAGGCGGTGAGCTGGAAGGCTGAAGTTATGCTGCAGCACAGACGGGTGAGCAGCAGCAGGGTGAGAACGCCGAAAGCGCGCACAGACGGCACGCACTTTCTGCAGCAGCTCAGATATATCTGGGTAGTTTTTCAGGAATTTCTGCACCACCAAATTCAGCACATGCACCAGGCAAGGGATGTGCGGCAAACCGGCTAGGCCCAGAGCTGCTAAGAGATTTCGCCTATTATCGCACACCATCAGGCCGGGCTTGAGGCTCAGTGGCAACAACCACTCATCAGTCTGTTGTTCCATGCCTGTCCACAGCTCCTGCGCGGTGTGGGTTTTTTCCCCCAAACATGTGAGTTTTAAAACAGCCTGCTGTCGTTTCCCCCTGGCTGTGCTGAAGTTGGTGGTGAAGGAGTTACGCTGCCCGGATGAGGTGGTGGTAGAGGAGGAGGAAGCGGAGTAGGAGGCGACAGGAGGCAAAGAGAAATGCCCTGCAATCCTCGGTGGCGGAAGGACATGCGCCAAACTGCTATCCGCATCAGGCCCAGCCGCCACTACATTTGCCCAGTGTGCAGTTAGGGAGATATAGCGTCCCTGCCTGTGCTTACTGGTCCACGTATCTGTGGTTATGTGGACCTTGCCACTGATGGAGTTGCGCAGTGCACACCTGATTTTGTCCACCAATTGGTTGTGCAGGGAACGGAAAAGTAGTGGTGGCTGGGAACCACGTACAGTGGGACAGCCCCTGCCATCAGGTTTTTTTTTAATTTTTTTTTTTTTTAATTCTTTATTTTTGTTGTGCGTGATATAACAATAGGCTCGGTCAGCCACAATAGCAGTTCCAAGCAATAATAAACAGTTATAACATAACGTGGCATAGGAGTATACCGCACATTTTTAGTTTTGGATGATAACATATTAGAGTCCAACGCTTCAACAGTATATATAGAGTAGTATAGGAAGGTTATCACAAGATGAGTAATTCAAAGATTACATTGCTATGCATGGTAGGGTATACTAGATTCTCCGCTAGATAGGTTACAGGTTTTTCTACTCTGTATAGCACAAGTATGCTTGTGGTTAGTGCTAAGCTGGGCTGCGAAACAAACAAGCTTCTCTCGATTAAATAGTAAATGCTAAGTAGTATAGGTAGGTGATCACAATAGGAGTTATTCAAAGAGTACAGTGCTATGTATATTACGGTATACTAGTTTCTCTGCTAAATAGGTTACAGGCTTTTCTACTCTATGTAATACAAGTATGCTTATGGTTAGTGCTAGAGGTTAGTGCTAAACTGGGCTGCGAAACAAACAGGTTAGAAAACAAAAGCATGTCATCTTTGGCTGTGTCTCCGGCTAGACATGGTTAATATGTGCAGTCTGGCATGGTACTGCTGTCTCGGCGGGTTGCAGTGCCTCGTGTAGATGCTTCTTGAGGTATTAAGTCCCATCCCAGCCCGTGTCATATCTCTGGTTTGGGTGTGTGGGAAAATGCGAGTGTGCGGGGCAGGGTCTGTCCAAGTCCCCCCTATAGCCCCGGGCTCGTGTGAAGGCCTGCACCTCAAGTCCGCGAACCGGGTGACTCACGTGGGAGGCCGAGTTCTTCCCCTGTGGGGGGGCTGCTGTGTGTCTTAGTCAGCATAAGCGGTCAGTGCTCTGGGGTTCCATCCCCGACGGTCTTCAGCCCAGGTGGGCCCATTCTGTGTGCCAGCCTCGGGTCTGATAAGGAGTGCCCAGGGGGGTCCTGTCCTTCCCCTGCTCTCCCTCTATCCCCGCATTCCCTTCCGTTGTTAACGCAGGTGTCACCAGGTGGGCTTGGGAGCCGCGGCAGTTCTCCGCCACGAGGTTACAGCCAGGCTTGCTTGTGCGCTGCTCGCGGTTGTGCCGTTTAGTTGTTCGTCGGCCATCTTGGTACTCGCTGTCCGTTCCACAGCGCCCGGCCAGAGTGGAGATGTAGCCGTGTACATAGGTGGTCGCCCGTGGGGACCGGGATGACCCCCCCGGCCCAGAGGGGGGAGGGGGTGGCAGACCGCCGGCCAGAGAACTGGGTGAGCGGCCGTCTCACCCGAGCTCAAGCCCGTAGGCCTCAGGCCTCGATCGGGTGACTTTGGTGCCTTGGGGGACCCATCAGGTATCCCTGGAATCCTCATCGCATGGGTGGTGTTATGCTCGCATTTTCAAGCTGTTGTGTAGCCATGGCCCGCCGTTAGCTCCGATTTTTCGGCTCCGAGGCAGGAGCTCAGACAAAGCGTGTCTGATCCGGCCGGCGGCCAGGCCCCGCCCCTGCCATCAGGTTTTTAAAACTCTCCGTCTCCACCAGACAGAATGACAGCATTTCAAAGGCCACACATTTTAAAATGCTAGCATACAGGGACAGGGATCGCGGGTGGGTAGGGGTGTACTTTCTCTTTCTCTCCAGTGTTTGGGAGATGGACAGCTGAACGCTTCCATGGGACAGTGTGGAGATGCTTGGGGACTGTGGCAGACGTGGTGGCGTTGCTGCCACATCCTCTGTTTGCGGGGTGGCAGGTGCCACTGTCACTCCAGAGATGGAGGAAGAGGCCGAGACAGCAACAGAAGAGGAAGCAGGAGGAGCCTGAGACCTTTCTTGGTTTTTGATGTGCTTACTCCACTGCAGCTCGTGCTTTGCATGTAGATGCCTGGTCATGCAGGTTGTGCTCAGCTTTAGCATGTTTATGCCTCGCTTCAGGCTCTGATTGCACAGCATGCAAACCACTCATGTCTTGTCGTCAGCACATTGTCTGAAGAACTGCCACGCCAGGGAACTCCTTGGAGCTGGCTTTGGATTGCTCGGTCCCTGGGTGCGGTGGGCAGTAACAGGCGTACCGTCTAGGGGACGGCCGCTCCGCTTTTGCACCATTCTCCCTCTTATGCTGTACTGGTGCCTTTGTGCGACCACCGCCTCTTCCTCCAAACTGCACAGGTCACTCTCATGACCTTCATTCCATGTGGGGTCTAGGACCTCATCATCCTCCACATCATCTTCCACCCGCTCCTCAACCCTGCCCTCCTTGCCGGTCTGCACACTGCCAAAAGCCACAGCAGTTGGCACCTGTGTTTCGTCATCATCAGAGACGTGCTGCGGTGGTCCTTGCATGTCCACATCCTGACACATAAGTGGTTGTGCATCAGTGCACTCAATCCCTTCCACTTCTGGGGCAGGGCTAAGTGGATGGCCCATGGAAACCCCACCAGCAGAGTCATCAAAGAGCATAATAGACTGCTGCATGACTTGTGGCTCAGACCGCTTGGGTGATTTGCAAGGGGGTGAGGTGATAGACAGATGGCCATGGGCTGCAGGTGCCAACTCTGAGCTTTCAGGAGGGCACCGGGTGGAAGACAATGTGCAGGAACTGGAGGCACTGTCAGCCATCCAATCTACGATCGCCTGTACTTGTTCTGGCCTCACCATTCGTAGAGTGGTATTCGGGCCTACCAAATAATGCTGAAGGTTCTGTCGCGTACTCGCACATGAGGAAGGTGTTTCACTTGTGCGAGTAGCTGGCACAGATCGACCACGTCCTCTCCTTGCAACAGGGATTCCACCAACACCAGAAGCACCACGACCAGGGCCACGTCCCTTATTTGACGCTCTCCTCATTCTTTGCGTTCACCCACCAAACTAACAGATGTTTTATGTCAGGTGACAATGTAACCGCCAACAGTCAACAATTTACATTTTTTTTTAGTTTATTGGACTACAAGAAATGCACCGCAGGCCGCAAATGTACTATTTAGCACCCAAAAAATTATAAATTTTAAAGTGCGATGTAACCACCCTATTAGACACTTCGATTTGACTCTCAGATATGAAGAGCAGTCCACAAATGTACTATTTAGCAGATTAGCACCCAGAAAATAAGAATGTTTACCACTGCGCTGTAAGCACACTATTAGACACTTCTATTTGACTCTCAGATATGAATGTCAGGGTACCTGTGGTCTCTACCTCCGAAAGAGGTAGAGACTTAGCTGTTCCTCCATCCAGACGGCCTGATGGCCCCCTTCCCCACGGTCTATCCGGTCATGCAAGGCCGGCCGCGAGGGAGTGACTGCCTTTTACAGCATCTAGGCAGGAAGTTGTCATCAGGACACTCCTCCGGAACGACCTGTCACTCAATTGCTGCAGGACCAATCAGGAAGCCTCGGAGGCGTGGTTACTGCTCTGAACAGGGTATTTAACAGAGCTTCTTTCATTAGCTCATTGCCCTGTCGTGGTTCTAGCTTGTTCTAGTCACTCAGTGCTTGTGTATTCTATTATCCCTTTTGGTTTTGACCCGGCTTGTTTACCTTACTCTGCTTATCTCTGTTACCCTTGATTCGGCTTGTCTCTCGCTTACCTGTCTTCTGTTACCCTCGACCTCGGCTTGTCTTTGACCATTCTATACTGTACTACTTACGTTAGTCCGGCCATTCTAAGGTCCGGTATACGTATCTGGCTACTGTTTGTACTCTGCGTGTTGGATCCCTGTCCCGATCCGGACATTACGACAGGGCCAATGGATCCTGCAAGTACAGTCAGCTGGCTTCTCCTGATCCTAGGTTTGAAGCCATGGATCACAGAATGGATCAGATGGCGCTTGCGCTACAGGCTCTATTATCTCGTGCCAATAACCCACCAGAGGAGATAGGTAATACCCCTGTTTCTCCTGTCGGTTCAGGTCTAGAGGTAGCCACAGTGGGTGCTTCTTCTCGCATTACCCCCCCAGTACGCTATGGTGGGGCTCCTGAGAGGTGTCGTGGTTTCTTAAACCAAATTAGTATCCACTTTGAATTGCAACCTCGCTCTTATCCTACAGATAGGGCAAAGGTAGGATTTATTATCACCCTACTTATTGAGAAAGCTCTGAGATGGGCCAACCCATTATGGGAGAACGATAACCCATTAGTTTATATCTATAACGCCTTTGTAACTGCTTTTAGAAGAACATTTGACCCTCCAGGTAGAAAGGTTAATGCCGCCAGATTACTGTTGCGTCTGAAACAGGAGAACCAAACACTGGTGGATTATGCACTAGAGTTCAGGTCTCTGGCGTCGGAGGTCAAGTGGAATGAGCAGGCGTATATGGATGTATTTTTGAATGGCTTATCTGAAGTAATCCTTGATGAGGTTGCTACCAGAGAACTCCCTGAGAATTTAGAGGATTTAATTTCGTTCATCTCTCGTATAGATGAACGTTTAAGAGAGAGACAGAACACTCGAGAGAAGAACCGGAGACCTTCTTTTAGGTTAGCCCCCGCTTTTCCAAGTCCTGACTCCACGGTATCTTTGCTTCCTGAACCTATGCAGATAGGGTATACCCGCCTCTCTGAGGAGGAAAGACAGTACAGGAGAAGAGAGGGTTTGTGTATGTATTGTGGAGTTAAGGGTCATTTACTCTCGAACTGTTCTAACCGCCCGGGAAACGCTCGCACCTAAGTCTCTCTAGAGGACAGGCCTTGGGTGTTTCTATTTTGTCCTCTACTCCTAATTATAAAGATCACAGGCTTCTGCTACCAGTTTCCTTAACTTGCGGGAGGGAAGTAGTAAGGGCTATGGCTTTGATAGATTCCGGTGCTGCTGAGAATTTTATCGACCAAGCCTTTGCTAGTAAAAACAATTTCCCATCCCAGCTAAGGGAGACAACCTTGGCCGTTGAGGCCATAGATGGTAGACCACTACTAGACCCTGTGATCTTTCGTGAGACCATACCCATTGAGTTAGGTGTTGGTGTCCTACACGTGGAGAATTTATCTCTTCTGCTCATTTCGTCTCCTTCCGTTCCCATAGTTCTGGGGTACCCATGGTTGAAAGAACATAACCCTATTATCGATTGGGAGTTAGGGGAGATACTCTCGTGGGGCCAGGGCTGCCAGGATCGGTGTCTGTGCAAGGTTTCTCCATTAGCTAATATGAACATACAGGAGAATCCTACTCAGTCCACAGAGAGACAAATACCAGACCTTTACCTAGACTTAAGGGCAGTGTTTGACAAGAAGAATGCCGATTCTTTGCCGCCACACAGGTCATTTGACTGTAAAATTAAGCTTCTACCCGGGACTATGCCTCCGAGGGGCCATGTATATCCTTTGTCTGTTCAGGAAAACTCGGTTCTAGAGGAGTATATTCAGGAGAATTTAGAAAAGGGATTTATCAGGAGGTCTTCAGGAGGGGCGGGGTTCTTTTTCATTAAAAAGAAGGATGGCACGCTGAGACCTTGTATCGATTACCGAGGCTTGAATAAAATAACTGTCAGAAATGCCTATCCTATCCCACTGATTACCGAGTTATTTGATCGTCTTAAGGGCTCCAAAATCTTCACCAAGTTAGATCTCAGAGGGGCTTACAATTTGGTGAGAATCCAGCAAGGTCACGAGTGGATGACGGCATTCAATACCCGGTATGGCCATTACGAATACACTGTTATGCCATTTGGACTATGCAATGCTCCTGCAGTATTTCAAGATTTGATTAATGAGGTACTTAGGGAGTTTCAGCATGATTGTGTTATTGTTTACCTGGACGACATACTAATACACTCTAAGGAGATTGAGACTCACCATAGACAGGTCAGAAAGGTGTTACACAAACTTCTGCAACATGGTCTATACTGCAAATTGGAGAAGTGCAGTTTTGATCAGGCTCAGGTAGACTTTCTTGGGTACGTGATTTCTGGGGAAGGTTTTAAAATGGATCCTGGTAAACTCCAATCTATTTTAGACTGGCCTTTGCCCAAAGGACTCAAGGCTATCCAAAGGTTTATTGGGTTTTCCAACTACTATAGGCGCTTCATTAAGGGTTACTCCTCTATCATTGCGCCTATTACCAATATGACCAAACAAGGGGCTGATACTAAGTTCTGGTCTGAGGAAGCTCTTGCTGCTTGTAAGACTCTCAAGGAACTTTTTGCCTCAGCTCCCATTCTAGTTCATCCTGGTACGACTCTGCCTTTCTTGCTCGAGGTCGATGCTTCTGAGACAGGAGTTGGGGCTGTTCTGTCTCAAAGGTTAGGGGTGGATAAACCGTTACACCCTTGTGGTTTCTTCTCTAAAAAATTTTCTGGGCCTGAGAGCAGATATGACATCGGGGAGAGGGAATTGTTAGCGGTCATTAAGGCTTTAAAGGAGTGGAGACATTTACTGGAAGGGACACTACACCCTGTTACTATTCTAACGGATCATAAGAACTTGTCTTATATTGGGGAGGCGAAGCGCTTGTCCGCCAGGCAGGCTCGCTGGGCCTTGTTCCTCACTCACTTTAATTATGTACTTACGTATAGACCTGGTTCTAACAACTCTAAAGCCGATGCATTGTCTCGTCAATATGAACCATCCACTATAACTGAACCACTTCTGTCCTCCATAGTTCCTAAGGGGAATATCATCGCAAACACGAATCTCAGGATTCACTCTCCATTGCTTTCTGAGATCATGAAGTTTCAGCATTTGGCACCCAAACAGACCCCTGGGGATCGACACTTCGTTCCTGCCGCTCTCCAACTGGAGGTGCTACGCTGTCTCCATAACAGTAAGGTGGCTGGGCATCCTGGCATCCGCAAGACTTATGCGCTGGTCTCTAAAGATTTTTGGTGGCCTGACTTACGCAAGGATATTAAAGAATTCATCGGGTCATGTGAAGTTTGTGAAGTTTGTACCAAGACCAAGCTACCCCATTCGCTTCCATGCGGATTTCTGCCTGGCAATGGACTTCATTGTTGATTTGCCTATCTCTAAAAAGCAGACTGTCATCCTCACTGTGGTAGACAGATTTACTAAAATGGCTCACTTCATTCCCTTACCTAAACTCCCATCTTCGCCCGAATTAGCGGAGATATTCGCCAGGGAGATTTTCCGTTTGCATGGGATATCTTCCCAAATTGTCTCTGACAGAGGCTCCCAATTTGTTTCCCGTTTTTGGAGATCATTCTGCTCCCAACTAGGCATCAAATTGAATTTCTCCTCTGCCTATCATCCTCAGTCCAATGGAGCTGCTGAACGCACTAACCAAAAAGTTGAACAATATTTACGTTGTTTCGTTTCAGAATACCAGGACGATTGGGTCGGTTTGATTCCTTGGGCGGAGTTTGCACATAACAATCTCATTTGTGATTCTACGCAGTCTAGCCCTTTTTTCTTGAATTATGGCTTTCATCCTTCCATCCTTCCTTCGGAGTCTTCTTCTCAAGGGGTACCGTCGGTGGATGTTCATGTTGCCAATTTAAGAGAGTTGTGGGATCAAACTCGACAAATCCTTATGCACAATTCTACGCTGGTTAAAAAACACGCTGACAAACGTAGAAGGGCAGCACCGGTGTTTGTTCCATGCGATAGAGTATGGTTAAGTACTAGAAACATTCGGTTAAAAGTGCCGTCCATGAAGTTTGCTCCTCGATATATTGGACCTTACAGGGTACTGTCCCAAATTAACCCAGTTGCGTATTGTTTAGCGTTGCCTAATGCCTTACGCATTCCTAATTCATTTCATGTTTCCTTGCTAAAACCATTAATATGTAACAGGTTCTCCTCCACGATCGCCCCTCCCCGCTCAGTTCAGGTGGAGGGTCAGGAGGAGTATGTGGTCAATTCCATCGTTGATTCTCGAATCTCCCGGGGGAAACTGCAATATCTGGTCGATTGGAAGGGTTATGGTCCTGAGGAGAGAAGTTGGGTACCTCAGGAGGAGGTGCATGCTCCCCGTCTCCGCAGGGCGTTTCACTCTCGATTCCCTTCTCGCCCTGGTGTATTCCGCCCAGTGGGCGTATCTGAGAGGGGGGGTACTGTCAGGGTACCTGTGGTCTCTACCTCCGAAAGAGGTAGAGACTTAGCTGTTCCTCCATCCAGACGGCCTGATGGCCCCCTTCCCCACGGTCTATCCGGTCATGCAAAGCCGGCCGCGAGGGAGTGACTGCCTTTTACAGCATCTAGGCAGGAAGTTGTCATCAGGACACTCCTCCGGAACGACCTGTCACTCAATTGCTGCAGGACCAATCAGGAAGCCTCGGAGGCGTGGTTACTGCTCTGAACAGGGTATTTAACAGAGCTTCTTTCATTAGCTCATTGCCCTGTCGTGGTTCTAGCTTGTTCTAGTCACCCAGAAAATAAGAATGTTTACCACTGCGCTGTAAGTACACTATTAGATGCTTCAATTTGACTCTCAGATATAAAGTACACCCCACTAATGTACTATCCCACTAATGTTCTATTTAGCACCAAAAAAAATTTACTTTTTAAAACTCCAATGTAACCGCGGTGTTTGAAGCTTCTATTTGACTCTCAGATAGGAAGTGCACCCCACTAATGTACTAGTTTTCAGAATTCTTTCCTAAGCTGTCACTATCAGCGGCAGCATCCTCTCCCTACACTAATAAGACCTCATGTGCGTGCGGTGCTACGCGACTCCAGCTTATATATAGAGGCTGGGTCACATGCTGCACTGGCCAATCACAGCCATGCCATTAGTAGGCATGGCTGTGATGGCTTCTAAGGGCACACCATTCAAACGCTTGTTGATTGGCTGCCCTGCAGCCTTTGAAAACGCGCCATTAAATCGCCGAACACTGAACTCCAACCCGAACATACAGTGATATGTCCATGTTCGGGTCTAGCGTCCAAAAACCGTAATGTTCGGTACGAACCTGAACTTTACAGTTCAGGTTCACTCAACTCTAATGCTAACCAATTTTTATTGGCGCGTACAATTCTATTAATTAAATTACGACTATGGATCTATTATCACTAAATATGACACTTTTCAAATGATAAAATAAAAAGGCACAGTATCTGAATATGTAAATATGATATGTTACATCATTTAAGACAACAGCCTTTTATAATATTTAATGTTAGTAATTAATAAAACAATCATCAGATCTGTAATGCCACTCAAACATAATTCCCTACAATAGAAGGAAAGGGAAATCTTTATGATTTATTTACTCCTGTACTCATCTAGTAATGATGAGGTTATCAAGAAAAGAGATTAATCTCTGATTCAAAATTCAGCCCCTCAGGCAATCTAGTTGCATGCATAAAATCCAAATCCATTTTAAGTAATTGTACAGTCCTATCCTTTACATCTCATTTTATCTTGTACTCTATCACATGCGTGGAATAGAAAATCAGTTAAATTGGACCCATGAGTGGCAAAATGTCTGCATATAAAAACTAGAGAATGAATACCTTAAGAAGCTCAGTCTGTCCAACAAATTGCTTGAAACAACATCCACATGTCATAATATATGCAAAAAATAAAAAAATCACTACTACCTGTAAAATCATGATTTGGAGAAATGACTTTGCCCATAACAGTAGCAGATAAATTATTATCATTATTGTTGTTGTTATTATATAACTGTACTCTTCTAGAATTATTAGAGACTTCAGGAGATCAGGTTAACCAAAATTGGGGCTTTTGTGCATGAAAATCTACAACCTTAATTTCTTTTCAATTTCTTATCTGTAAACAAAATAGACATTCCCTCACAATGTCAGAGATACATCTGGAATCTACACTATATACTGTAACAAAAGTTGAAATAAAGCCATTTTCTTGTGAAATGCATTGTATTTCAGCAGATCATCTCAACCAATATTCTCTCCTTGGAATGTATCCAATAGCCTAGACTCTACCACTGATATGATTCTTAAACATAAAAAAGTAAAAATAGCCACACATATAATATTCCGTAAATGTTCACAAGGAAGTTCCATGAAAAGTGTTGTTTATTGACCTGTTTGTTCACAGAAGTCAATAAAACAGACTACATCAATGTAGACCAATTTATTAACACACAGTAGAAAAACAAGTTTACAAACTTAAAAATATAGGAGAGGGAAAGAAAAAGAACCATAGGAAAACTGGATGTGTTGTACGTTTACTACCAACAGTTCAAGTCTGTGGTAGATGCACAACGTGTCCAGTGGAGATCCCGCAAGACAGGAACCTTCACTGGCCATTAGGTTCCCCCCCATTTAGAGCCCCACCTGCCTCCCACAAGTGGGGTAGGGGGAAAGCTGTCTCTTTATAAATAATAATAATAATAATATATTAATTAGGGCCAGTGGAATGCTATGGCAATAGCAGAGGATAACAGGGGAAATCAAATGATTTTCTCTGCCAGGCCATGCAGGGTAACAACGACCCAAAATGGAAGCTTTCAGCCTTCATGGGCCATCTTTAGTGAGCATAATGGTGAAAACGGGGGAAGGGAGCCAGCAGCCTCTGTCTGTGTTTCTTGAGAGTTACGATAGTATCAGAGTATTGCAGTGTTAACCAGCGGCAATGCTCTGAACCACTACAGCTACCGAGAGGGGTAAACATGGTCTGTAACATGCAGAGGTGTAGACCAAATGACCATCCCACTGGAATGCCAGGGATCAGCATGCCTCCCTCTCACCACACACACACAATCTCTATACTCACATTCTGTACCCCCTATAAATACTTATACTATACCACCTATACACACAAACACTATACCCCTGTCCATATACACTACATCCCCATACACACACTCTTAACCCCCTATACACGCTATACCCCTTTAGACAAACAGTAAACCAATTATACAACTACACTATACCCTCTATGCACATACACTATACCGCAAATACACACACTACACAGCCTATACACACACGCACACTATACCCCCTATACAAACACATTAAAGCATCTATACACATATGTGTGCTACAACCCCAAGACACACACACTACAGTTACTAGATATACAACCAATGCAAATGCTATACACATACACACACAATGCAGCTGCAAGATACAAACAAACACATAAAACACTGCATACCCTATACTAGCTCTGTCCCACCTTTGTCCTCTGATATCACACTATTGTGAACAACAGAGCATGCGTGTCATTAAATTTGGTTTGCTCTGGAGGACAAGATGTATCCAGTTTGTAGTGATTGGTAAACATCAGAGGAGAGGCCAGGTTGCTGCACTACAAATCTCCTCCATGGAAACCACTGAAGACCAAGATACAGCCATGCTTCTAATTGAGTGGGCAATGATAGATGTTGGAGGAACTTTCTAACCATCACACTCTCACGCTGACCATACTCAGGGGTTCCCGGGCATGCTGATTGAAACCTTTCTGAGAATCTACGACAGCGAGTGCCGTGGCAAACCTGCTGCGGCCTATCGTGAGTGAAGCTGGGGACAGGCGGCTGATCTCCTTGTGCTTTTACTCGAGGCCCTGATCTGTGACACTCCTACCCTCCCCCCCCTCGGACCAGTGGGGGTTATCCTGGTCCCCCGTTGGCTATCTAAAGCTGTTAGAGCGAGCCTCACCGCTCCAGCAGAGCAGATTCAGATTCAACCTTAGGCACCTTAAGATGACGATTGTCTTCCACTCTGACCCACATGGTGTGAGTTCAACAAAGGAGACACTCCACGACTCTATCACTCTCTTCCTGATGCGGCTCGACAGGCACTTTCAACAGTTCTGGCTCAAACTTCATGCACACAACACAGCCAGCAAGATCCGACTTCGGCAGGGAGAGCGGGGAACCAACCGCCTAGAGGCAGAAAGGCCTCCTCAGGATAACGCAACAGCAACAAGAAAGCGGATAACAAAACCCCAAACTCACCTACCTGGATTGAGGGCCACCCGAGGCATGACCTCCCAGCATCACCACACAGGTGGAGGAATCCCTGCAGACGGCGGCGACTGGCACCTAAGTCCTCCAACCTCCCCCTGAAGGGGATAGACTTGGTCACAAGAAGAACCATAGTCTGTGGTACACAGATGCTAGCCCTCCTGCAGGCCCAGGGCTGGAGGGCCACCCTGTCTCGGAGTGATGTTTTTCTTGATGGAGTAACAGCATTGCCACCTAAGGGAGTCAGCTGAATATGCTCACAGGACTTCTGCCTGAGTTCACACTTAACCTATGTTTTAAAGCCATGCATCTAGGTTTCCTGATCAATCATGGCAGCATTTACTCATGGGTTAGCTCCTCCCCTCACAGCAGAAAGGACAGGACACAGAACTCTGAAACTGGTATAAATAGATCCTGCTCTTTCCCATCAGGCACTCTTTTTTCCTGTCCTTCAAAGCAGTTTGGGAGGAGTCTGCTTTTGCAGACCTAGACTTTTTTTCTTTTATGCTCAACAGGCAATATTTTTGTAGCCCTGCCGGGGTTCAGCCTCTAAGCCCTGAAGACCCAGCAACGCACTATTGTAAAAGTGGCTAGCCTGGGTTCCCCCTTTAGTGACTGGAGGTCGGACCCAACCTCTCCCTCTGGGGATGAAAATGGTCCACTGCATGCCAGGGTTCAGCGTCTTATCCCTGAAGACCCAGCAACAGGCCAGCTTGGGTACCCCATCAGGGGATGAATGTGATATACTGCCTACATGAAACCAGGCCAGGGTTCAAACTCCTTTCCCTGAAGACCCAGCAAACAGCACATCTGTAAGAGTTGCCAGCCTGGGTTCCTACTTCAACAACCAGGAGTCTAACCTATCTCTCTCTCTCAGAAGTAATGACAGCGGCCCACTGCATACATGAGGCCCAGCCGAGTCTAAGCCTTTATCTCTGAAGACCCAGCAAACAGCACATCTGTAAAAGTTGCAAGCCTGGGTTCCTACTTCAACAACCAGGATAATGGATATCCTGGCTGTATAAAGTCTGCTGGAATTCCACAGCCTGAAGACAGAGAAATATCCAAGGTAAGAGAACTTTCCTGGATAACTGATTAAAGTTCACACATGTATATGACCGGTTTTAAAACCTAACTCTAAGTCCACACACACACACTTGTTTCTATCAAGGTATGTGGCTTTGATTGCTGTTATCTGTGCATTATCGCAAATAAGCTGACTTTTGCAGACAGTGGAAGAATATACTGCATTGGAGACCACTGGGTCTCAGTATCTGTACATGAACTGGTTTCTGTTACAGCATCGGTATGTTTCCAATATATGCTCTATGTATGAATTAGTCTGAAGACTCCGTCTCAGTGTGTGTCCAGTATATACTCTATGTATGAGTTACTATGAGGACACGGCCTCAGTATATGTATGATGTATCCACTACATGCAATATGTATGACTTACAATGAGGGCGCTGCCTCAGTATTTGTATGCACTATATGCTCTATGTATGAATTCTATGAGGACACAGCCTCAGTATATGTATCCACTTTATTGTCTATCTATGAGTTGATCTGAAGACTCTGCCTCAGTTTGTGTTCTCTATATGCTCTGTGTTGCTGTGAATACACAGCCTCAGTATGTGTCCTCTACATGCTCTATATGTAAGGTAGGGTGTAGTATCTGTTCACTATATGCTGGATGTATTAGTGGAAAAACAATATAGGTGAATGATATAAGACACATCCTCTATATGAATCCAATCTAATACAAGTTCTATGTGTGGTTATTGGTCACTCACAACCTCAGTATATGTGATTGGTATAATATGTGCATGAAGTTCTGTTAAACCACAGTTTCAATTTATTTCACTCATATAATCTTAATATGGGTGCAGGCATAGTGTCACTGTATATAGCAGATGTAGGCTATGTATGATACACGGCCTTGGTAGATTTAATATAGCCAAATATTCTAAGGTCTGTTTTGCGCTGAAATGTAATACAGACCATTCTAGCAAATACAAATGCACTGTTACACTGGGTAAGTACCTATTGCCTACTGTGAATTTTCTATTTCAGTTTTTTAAATGAAGTAGATAAGGAAACATACTGCTTTTGGCTTTGTATTAGATTCCCTCTCCCACAGGTGTTTCAGGATAAGCAATTAACACATTTTAACACTTCAGATGGATTGCAGGTGTTACTGAACCTGTCTGAGTGCCTCTCTTAGGAGAGAAGGAGATCTGATTTCCAAAATGGAGCATTGTAATGTTTAACCCCTTAAGACCGGAGGGCGTACAATTACGTCCTTTTTTAAGCGACTCTAAACGCTGCCGGGCGTAATTGTATGCCCTCCATTTTTTTTTGTTACTTACCCGGTCGCCAGCAATCCCACGCCGGCGATCGCGGTTGGGGGGACTCCCAGGGAGCCCCCCGCGGCACGTCTGCCCTCTTCAGCCCCCCCGGGCCATGTGAGAGTGAGGTCCTTGCGAGGACCTCATAATCACATGGCCGGGATTGCTGGCTGCTAGTCCCCCTGCTGGCTGAAATCAAATTAAAAAAAGTAAAAATAAGTGTAAAAATATATATATATATACTTAGATCATAGATATATATTATATATATATCTATGATCCAAGTATATATATATACACATATACATACATACACTGTCTAGGTGTATTTTACTATTAATATATATATACAATTATATATATATATATATTAATATCAAATTACACGTAGACTGATACTGATTAAATATATTTATAATTATTGTTATATATATATTTATATATAATATAAAAAAATGTAAATATGTAAAAAAATACAATTAAAAAAATAATTAAAAATAAATTATTACAAAATATATATTATTTCGTTCTAACTGTATTGTGATATTAATATATATATATTTATATCAAAATACACGTAGAACAAAATAATATATATATCTATATACATAAAATTATATACGTATATATCACTATATATATATATACCTATATATAAATAAAAATATGTAAAAAAAATTATATATATATATATATATATACACATATGTATATATATACATATATTAATTCTCCACATATATTTAAGTAATATTTTTACATAATTAGGTATCCTAAATAATTACAATTAGCGGGACCTGCCTGACAACCCATGCCGAAAGTATAGGGAATTTAATTTGCTAGCACTATATTTAACCCTATAACTTTCCGAGACACCATAAAACCTGTACATGGGGGGTATTGTTTTACTCGGGAGACTTCGCTGAACACAAATATTAGTGTTTTAAAACAGTAAAATGTATTACAACGATGATATCGCCAGTAAAAGTGATGTTTATTGCATTTTTCACCCACAAACAGCACTTACACGGACGATATTATTGCTGCAATTACTTTTACTTTTTACTGTTTTGAAACACATATGTGTGTTCAGCAAAGTCTCCCGAGTACAACAGTACCCCTCATGTACAGGTTTTATGGTGTTTTCAAAAGTTACAGCGTCAAATATAAGGCTTGTGTTTCATTTTTTTCACATTAAAATTCGCCAGATTGCTTACGTTGCCTTTGTGACCCTATGGTAGCCCAAGAATGAAAATTACCCCTATGATGGCATACCATTTGCAATAGTAGACAACCCAAGGTATTGCAAATGGGGTATGTCCAGTCTTTTTTAGTAGCCACTTAGTCACAAACACTGGCCAAAAATACTAACGCTAACTTTGGCCAGTGTTTGTGACCAAATGGCTACCATAAAAAAAAAAATGGACATACCCCATTTGCAATACCTTGGGTTGTCTACTATTGCAAATGGTATGCCATTATGGGTGTAAATTTATTTCCTGGGCTACTATACAGTCTCAAAGGCAACGTAACCAATCTGGCGAATTTCAATTTCAAATGTAACACGCTATATTTGACCCTGTAACTTCCCAAAACACCATAAAACCTGTACATAGGGGGTACTGTTTTACACGTGAGACTTTGCTGAATACAAATATGTGTATTTTATTGCAGTAAAAGCAAACAGTATTATGACATTGACAGTTAAAATGTCATGTAGAACTAAGAAAATAACAACATTTTTTTTTCTCCCATTTTTTTCATATTAAATTATGTTTCATAGCTAAATATTTGATATTAAATGAAAGTCATGTTTCCCCTGAATAAAATGATATCTAATAAGGGGGGGGGCTGCATTTAATATGAAAGAGGTGAATTACGGTTGGACAGACATATAGCGCAAATGCCAGGTTTTGTTTACATTTTGTTCTGTTCACAACGTGTACATTTGGCTCCGTCCTTAATTAAGGGGTTAACAGATTCAATGTTGTTTTCTGTGTGCACACCTATGTATTTATACATGATACCATTCTACATAAGTGTTTATATTGCCAGGTATCATCTCCTCTCTGATCAAGATAGGGAATGTTTTATTCAAGTTTGGCGGCAGTGTTAACCTTCAGATATATGCTGATTACTGATGCACAGCTTAGTAGATCTTGCTGGTTGCAGGAGCACGAATTGGGCTATTTATTAATCTCCTAAGTAGGTAACTCTGAAACAATTACCTAACTGTTTTCTCTGGTATATTTCTTTTCTTTATAAAATCTAATTTACCTGATTTAAAAGCTGTTAATATTGGCTTTTTCATTCACCTGGTCATAACTTTACTATAATTTGTATTTTTCTGCAAGCTTCTGCTCTGAAAAATTCACTGCTCCTGGTCTGGTTTATACTTTTTATTCAGTATTCTCTCTTATTCCTTGGGGACCTGAAAGTTTGGCAATCCCTTGAGTATATATCAGGGGTGGCATGCTTTTGGTTCTTAAGGAGTTAATGTTGAGAAATGTCTCACAGGTTCCCCTCTAGTGAAGGGGTACATTATAATTTCCTTTCTGCAATAAAGGGTATTCTTTTAGGCTCATATACTCCAGGTAACTTTGGTGCTGTGTATTGCAAGTATTTTAATTGACATTGGAAGATCTTTCCAGTCCCCAGACCATTCTACCAGGTTTACTATTTCAGGTAAAATTCACCTGCTACCAGAACAATAGAGGAAATCCCTGAACAGGAAGTTCCATTACGTTCCTCTCTTCTGATATTCATGGGGATTCTTCTAGGTGTCCTTATATCTGGAATTTGCAACCAATGTGTGACTTTAAGTGGTTGATTCATCCTGCAAAATTGCATGTAATGCAGCTGGTTGATGACAAACATTTGAAGGATATGTTTTACATGGTCTCTGTACCTAGGTCTGTATCAGTTATGGTCACTCCTAACATTGCGTTGATTTAATACTTGTGGATTATATTCTTGGTTTGGTGTTGATATCTTGCAGATAAAACCAACTGATTATTATCACCATAGGCTCTGCCATAAGTACTTCATCACTATCTGAAGATAAGGTAAGAGTAAGTGTGCGGTTGTTTGTTCTCATAAGGATAACTGAATATCTTCTACTATCCTGCTTATTATGTCTGTTGCCACAATGTATCATGTACCTATTGCATATCTCCTACTCTTGTTGCACAATAAATTTGATTATACTGTTTGGCATAATCTGTACTATTTACAATATGTTTATTTTGAATGTAGGTACTGACTTGGTTGGCCTACATTGCCTACTTATAATTTAGTAGTTGCCACAAATTCTACGGTGTGTGTGTGTGTGTGTGTGTATATACCGTATTTTTCGCTCCATAAGACGCACTTTTTTCCCCCTCAGAAGTGAGGGGAAATGTCTGTGCGTCTTATGGAGCGAATATGAAGCTTTACTTACCTGTCTTGCAGCGTTGGCCGGCAGCACAGGGCGCACCGCGGTAGTGGAACTTGAATTTCATGTTCCGGTTTCCGGCGGGACTGAAAGGAAGTGAGCACAAGCTGAGTGCGCACTTCCTTTCAGTCCCGCCGGAAACCGGAACATGAAATTCAAGTTCCACTACCGCGGTGCGCCCTGTGCTGCCGGCCAACGCTGCAAGACAGGTAAGTAATTATGGGACAAGGGGAGGGGGACAGTATGGGAGAGAAGAATATGGGGAGGGGAATGAAGTCTATGGGGGGGGGGATGAAGTCTATGGGGAGGGGGGAGATGAAGTCTATGGGGAGGGGGGGAGATGAAGTCTATGGGGAGGGGGGGAGATGAAGTCTATGGGGAGGGGGGGGAGATGAAGTCTATGGGGAGGGGGGGGGAGATGAAGTCTATGGGGAGGGGGGGAGATGAAGTCTATGGGGAGGGGGGAGATGAAGTCTATGGGGAGGGGGGAGATGAAGTCTATGGGGAGGGGGGGAGATGAAGTCTATGGGGAGGTGGGAGATGAAGTCTATGGGGAGGGTGGGAGATGAAGTCTATGGGGAGGGGGGGAGATGAAGTCTATGGGGAGGGGGTGGATGAAGACTATGGGGAGGGGGTGGATGAAGACTATGGGGAGGGGGGGAGATGAAGTCTATGGGGAGGGGGTGGATGAAGACTATGGGGATGGGGGGATGAAGTCTATGGGGAGGGGGGGGATGAAGTCTATGGGGAGGGGGGGATGAAGTCTATGGGGAGGGGGGGATGAAGTCTATGGGGGGGGGGATGAAGTCTATGGGGAGGGGGGGATGAAGTCTATGGGGAGGGGGTGAGTGAAGACTATGGGAGGGGGGGACACTATGGGACAGGGGAGAAAAAAAATATTCTGTACAAACTGTCCAATAGTAAGAAACACTATGGGACAGTTTGTTCAGAATATTTTTTTTCTGGGTTTCTTCCTCTAAAAACTAGGGTGCGTCTTATGGTGAGGTGCGTCCTATGGAGCGAAAAATACGGTATATATAAATTTATTTTTTTCTCAACTAATTTGTATATGATTATTTTTGCCTTTGCCTAGTAATGTTATTGGTTTATATCTCGCCTGTAACTGAGCATTAACCCCTTAACGCCGTTACGGCGTTCCATGCCGTCGCGCTTTAAATGGGCTTTAAAGCCGTTGCTGTCACGATTCGGGGAACCCAACACGCTAACACACACACAGACACACACACAGAAAGTGTGCAGTACCGGACCTTAGAGTGGCCGGGCTAAGCACACACAGAATAGTCAGGAGGCAAGCCGAGTAAGGGGAACCAGAAAACAGAATAACGAGAAACAAGCCGAGGTCAAAGGGTAGGAGAAAGTCACAAAGTCAGTATAACAAGCCAGAGAGTACGTAACCAGAAAGCACACGTTCAGTATCAATACTATAAAGCAAAGACCACAACAGGGCACTGAGAGACAGGAAAGGTAAGTATATATATCCTTGCCTTCATTCTGATTGGATAACTTCCAATCAGAATTAACAAACACACGTGGGGGGGTATCTATACCCCCCACTGTAATTGTTGCACTGTCGCTTTAACGCCGGGTCACGTGAGCGTCCCTGGCGTACTGATATCAGTGCCGGCTCCCAGCGTGCAGTGCTAGACATGCTGCCGCTGGGAGAAGGAGGAGAGGACGCGAGCGGTAAGAGGAGGGGGGACTGCGGGCAGCGACGGACCGAGGGTGAGTGCTGCGAGAGGATTGCAGCCTCCCCTCACCGCTGCCCGCGGAGCCCTGACATAACCCCCCCCTCGAGGACCGCCCGGAGGGCGGGAAGCCGAAGGCTTCAAAGGAAACCGCGCATGAAAGGAGCGGATCAAAGTAGGACACAGGATTCACCCTGCGCAACACCTTATAGGGACCAAGGAACTTGGGAGCGAACTTCATCGAGGGAACCCTAAGGCGGAGATTCCTAGAGGACAACCAAACCCTATCACCCGGAGCATAAGAAGGAGCCGCACACCTACGACGATCAGCAAATCTCTTTTGAGTAGCAGAAGCACGACAAAGAGCAGCATGGACCTGATCCCACATCTTCCGTAAGGAGGCGAGGTGCTCGTCCAAAGCGGGCATTCCCTTGTCGGAGAACACACCGGGAAGGACAGCGGGTTGGAACCCATAAGCCACCATAAAAGGACTTACGCCAGTAGAAGAATGAGACACAGTGTTCATGGCAAATTCAGCCCAGGGAAGGAGATGGGACCAGTTGTCCTGGTGTGCATTCGTGAAACAGCGTAAATACAACTCCACAGACTGATTTGCTCGTTCAGCAGCTCCATTAGATTGCGGATGATAGGAGGAAGTAAACGATAAGGAGACCCCCATCTCAGCACAAAAGCCCCTCCAAAACCGAGAGACAAACTGAGGGCCCCTGTCAGATACGATATCTTGTGGTATACCATGCAAGCGGAACACTTCTTTGGCAAACACCTGAGCCAACTGAACCGCAGAAGGTAGCTTCTTAAGCGGAATGAAGTGCGCCATTTTGGAGAACCTATCCGTTACAGTCAAAATTACTGTCTGTCCATCAGATGAAGGAAGATCCACAATAAAGTCCATGGATAAGTGTGTCCAAGGTTTCTTGGGTACAGATAGGGGCATAAGGAGTCCTAGGGGTTTAACATTAGGGGACTTACACTGTGTGCAGACACGGCAAGCCTGCACATAATCTACCACGTCTTTTTTGAGTGAGGGCCACCAAAACTGTTGGAGGAGACCCTTGTAAGTCTTGGTAACCCCTGGATGACCAGCCGTTTTGGCTGTGTGAAATAAAGTTAACAACTTATTTCTGTCTGTTACTTTCACGTATAGCTTACCAATAGGAGTCTCAGGGGGTGCTTGGGATTGGTATGACTTGATACCATCAAGAAAACGAGACGAAATAACCAAACGGGTAGTAGCTATTATATTAGTTGTGGGTACAATGGGCTCAGGAGTGGAGGTAATAGAATCTACAGGTTCGTACTGGCGGGAGATAGCATCAGCCTTGACATTTCGATATCCAGGCCTGTATGTGATTATGTACGGAAAACGTGAGAGAAATAAAGACCATCTAGCTTGTCGAGAGGATAACCTTTTAGCGTCTGCGATATAGGATAGATTTTTATGATCGGTTATAACCAGAATCTTATGTCTAGCTCCTTCTAACAAGTACCTCCATTCTTTAAATGCCATCACTATAGCTAATAATTCCCTGTTCCCAACGTCGTAATTCTTTTCAGACTCTGACAAGCGTTTAGAAAAGTAACCACAGGGAAGGAGGGGTTCGTCATATGATTGTCTTTGTGACAACACTGCTCCTATACCTGATTCAGAGGCGTCTACTTCCAGTACAAAGGGAAGGGAAGGATCAGGATGGTGTAACACAGGGGCAGTGGCAAATGCCTTTTTAAGAGTCTCGAAGGCCACAATAGCATTAGGATTCCAAACCCTGGGGTGTAAACCTTTTTTAGTCAGTTTAGTGATAGGGGAAATAATGGATGAGAAGTTTTTAACAAACTTTCTATAATAATTGGCAAACCCTATAAATCGCTGTATTGCCTTAAGCCCTTGGGGAAGGGGCCAAGACAGTATAGCTTCCAATTTAGAAGGATCCATGCTGAATCCTTGTTCAGAAATAACATAACCCAGGAATTGTACAGAAGTTTGGTTGAATAAGCATTTTTCTAATTTACAATAAAGACCGTTCTGCAACAACCTCTTAAGCACCATCCTAACATGAGTATGATGTGTCTTCAAATCCGGAGAATATACAAGTATGTCATCAAGGTAGACTACGGCACAGACATGCAGTAGATCTCTAAGGACATCGTTTATGAGATCCTGAAATAAGGCAGGAGCATTACACAATCCAAAAGGCATGACCAGATACTCGTAATGCCCACTACGTGTATTGAACGCCGTTTTCCATTCATCGTTCTCCTTGATACGAACAAGGTTATAAGCCCCCCTATTTAGAACCTTTGACACGATCAAACAACTCCGTAATGAGAGGGATCGGATAGGCATTTTTAATCGTTATATTGTTTAGAGCTCTGTAGTCTATACACGGTCTCAAATTGCCCTCCTTTTTTGCCACAAAAAAGAAACCAGCACCAGCAGGAGAGGAGGACCTTCTAATAAAACCTTTACTTAAGGCTTCCCGTATGTACTCCTCCATGACCTGGTTTTCTTTCTCAGAAAGAGGGTAGACCTTACCCCTAGGAGGCATAGTACCCGGTAATAGGTTTATGGCACAGTCATACTCACGGTGTGGGGGTAGCTTATCTGCCTCCCTTTTTTCGAAAACCAATGCAAGGTCTGCATACACAGAAGGGACAGAAACAGAAAGTGGTTTAGCCGTGGCCACGTTGAGTAAACAAACGGGACGTACATGGGCCATACAGTCTCGTTGACAGGATTCCCCCCAGGAGAGTATGTCTAAACAACCCCAATCAAGTACTGGGTTGTGTTTAACTAACCAGGGAAAACCCAGAACTATGGAAGCAGTAGGGGAGTCAATTATTTGGAAGGTTAACCTTTCCTTGTGTAAAGCACCCACAGACATAAATATATCTTGGGTTTCATGGGTCACCAGAGGTTTCTCAAGTGGTCTACCATCTATGGCCTCAACGGCCAAGGGTGTGGCCTTTTGGATCAAAGTCAAGGCTGCGGTTTTGGCAAAGTTCTCATCCATAAGGTTGTCTGCCGCACCTGAATCGATCAAAGCTTTGGTTCTTATAATGGTTTTATTGACCAAAAGAAAAACCGTAATAAATGGTCTGGAGATGGACACATGAGGGGACAAAGTCATAACACCCGAGGCCAACCCCTCTCTAGGCCTTAGGTGCTGGAGTTTCCCTGTAATTTAGGGCAGGTATTACAGTGGTGCCCCCTCTTTCCACAATAAAGACATAACCCCTCCCTTCTACGATACGTTCTTTCAGCCTCAGTTAACCCCGTAGCACCCAATTGCATGGGTTCGGGGGATGGTTGCCTAGGAGCGGGTAACGCTAGTAATGCAGTACTGGGTAGAGCAGGTAACACCCGTGTATCCAGCCGTCTTTGACTACGTCTCTCTCTAATGCATTTATCAGTAAGGATTACATAGTCTGTAACATCATCTAGAAGGACAGGCAGTTCCCTGGATGCTATTTCATCCAGTATGTAAGCGGCCAAACCCTCCTGAAAGGCTGTTACGAGGGCGTCGTTATTCCAAACCACTTCAGCTGCTAGAGTGCGGAATTCAATAGTATAATCCGCTACAGATCTGTTACCCTGTCGAACCCTAAGCAGAGCTTTGCCAGCAGAGGCAACCCTACTGGGTTGATCAAACGTGCGTTTGAATGCTGACAAAAAATCTGCAAAGGACATAGGAGACATATTCTCCCACATGGGGTTTGCCCATGCTAAAGCTCTCCCGGACAGGTGGTTTATCAAAAAGGCAATTTTGGATCTGTCGGTGGGATAGGAACGTGGATTCATCACCAAATGGATGTCAATTTGATTGAGGAAACCACGACACAATGCTGGGTCACCACTATAGCGCTGTGGCGGTGTCATATGGACTACATGAGCAGGAACGGGTACTGGAGTGACAATGGGTTCGGGCACAGCAGCAGCCGCCTCCTGGACGGCAGGCTGCAAGTGTGCAGTACGAGCCAGTATGGTTTGCAAAGCTTGAGCAAACTGATCCATACGGTGGTCTAAACCATCCATTCTAGCCTCCTGATTAACTAGGAGCTGTGGTATGTCAGCAGGTTCCATTATGGCCCTGTTGTAATGTCACGATTCAGGGAACCCAACACGCTAACACACACACAGACACACACACAGAAAGTGTGCAGTACCGGACCTTAGAGTGGCCGGGCTAAGCATACACAGAATAGTCAGGAGACAAGCTGAGTAAGGGGAACCAGAAAACAGAATAACGAGAAACAAGCCGAGGTCAAAGGGTAGGAGAAAGTCACAAAGTCAGTATAACAAGCCAGAGAGTACGTAACCAGAAAGCACCCGTTCAGTATCAATACTATAAAGCAAAGACCACAACAGGGCACTGAGAGACAGGAAAGGTAAGTATATATATCCTTGCCTTAATTCTGATTGGATAACTTCCAATCAGAATTAACAATCACACGTGGGGGATAACTATACCCCCCACTGTGAATGTTGCACTGTTGCTTTAACGCCGGGTCACGTGAGCGACCCCGGCGTACTGATATCAATGCCGGCTCCCAGCATGCAGCGTTAGACATGCTGCCGCTGGGAGGAGGAGGAGAGGACGCGAGGAGGGGGGACCGAGGGTGAGTGCTGCGAGAGGATTGCAGCCTCCCCTCACCGCTGCCCGCGGAGCCCTGACAGTTGCGGCGGCATGGAACGCCGTAACGGCTGCAGCCCCCAGGAGCCAGCAACTACTCACCTCCGCCGCGATCCTCTTCTGGGGGGCTGCCTGACAGCCCAGGCAGCCCCCCTCCGGCAAATGAGGCCCCCGGGGGCCATGTGATCGCTCTCAAAGAGCGATCACATGGCCACCTATAGCTGGCTGTGGATCTGCCAGCAGGGGCACTGTCTAAAATATCAGACAGTCCTCCTGCTGGTAGGTAGTGTAAAAAAAAAAATATTACACATGTGTAAAAATTAATTTTAAATGCATTTTTATATATATATATATATATATATATATATGTTATATATACATATTATATATATGTAACGTCATACAAAGTGTATTTTAATACTAATATAAGTATATATATTAGTATTAAAATACACTTAGAATGACGTTACATATATATAATATGTATATATATTATATATATAATAGATCTACATATATATATTATATATATACGTATAATTAAAATAATAAATAAATAAATAAAATAAATAAAATATTAAAACAAAATTTTATATAAATTATATATCCATATGTAATTTCATTCTAACTGTATTTTGTTATTAATATATATATATATATTGGTAACAAAATACACTTAGAATGACATTCTATATATATCTATCTATATATAAAATACAAATAACCGCAAATATATATATATATATATATAAATACATCTAATTACATAAAAGATTACATTAGTATACACGTAGAATTTAAATACACATTTATGTATATATTAAAATTCTACATGTATATTTAAGTAATCTTTTAACATAATTATGTGATTTGATTAATTAAAATTTGATTGACATGCCTGACAACACAGGGAGAAAGTGCAGAGAATTTAATTCGCAAGCACTATATTTGACCCTGTAACTCTCCAAGACACCATAAAACCTGTATATAGGGGGTACTGATTTACTCGGGAGACTTCGCTGAACTCAAATATTAGTGTTTCAAACTGGTAAATTGTATTACAACGATGAGATTTTAAGTAAAAGTGACGTTTTTTGAATTTTTTACAAACAAACTGGACTTTTATGGACTATATTATTGTTGTAATATGTTTTACTGTTTTAAAACAATAATATTTGCGTTTAGTGAAGTCTCCCGAGAATAACAGTACCCCCAATGTACAGGTTTTATGGTGTTTTGGAAAGTTAGAGAGTCACATATAAGGCTTGCATTTAATTTTTTTCACATTGAAATTTGCCAGATTAGTTATGTTGCATTTGAGAGCGTATGGTAGCCCAGGAATGAGAATTACCCCCATGATGGCATACCATTTGCAAAAGTAGACAACCTGAGGTATTGCAAGTGGGGTATATCCAGTCTTTCTTAGTAGCCACTTAGTCACAAACACTGGGCAAATATTAGTTTTTTGCTTTTTTCACACAAAAACAAATATGAACGCTAACTTCGGCCAGTGTTTGTGACTAAGTGGCTACTAAAAAAGACTAAACATACCCCACTTTCAATACCTTGGCTTGTCTACTTTTTCAAATGGTAAGCCATTATAGGGGTAATTCTCTTTCCTGGGCTACCACACCGTCTCAAAGGTAACATTACTAATCTGGCAAATTTCAATTTGAAAATGGAACGTTCTATGTTTGACCCTGTAACTTTCCAAAACACCATAAAACCTGTTAATGGGGGGTACTGTTGTACTCGTGAGACATCGCTGATTACAAATATGTGCATTTTTTTTGCAGTAAAACCTAACAGTATTATGACATTCACAGCTAAAATGGCAGACGGAAATACAAATTTAAAAAACAAATCGTATTTTCTCACATTTTTTTTAAATTTTATTCATAATAAATTATGTTCCATATATGAATAGTTATTGATAAATTAAAGCCCTGTTTCTCCTGAACAAAATGATATATAATAAGTGTGGGTGCACTTAATGTGACAGCGGTGAATTACAATTGAACAGACATATAGCGCAAATTCCAGTTTTTGTTTATGTTTTGTTTTGATCAGAACGTGCACTATTGACTCCGTCCTGAAGGGGTTAATGTATCAATTCATCCACGGTGTGTGGTATTGTTGTGATATTGATTTGTTTCCTGTATCTACAGGTAAGTAGTTCACTAACCAAGTGGAAGCAATGTGAATCGTCTTTAATAAATACATCCAGAAAATAGTGGGATTCTCAGTGTAATTCTCCCCCTGTTTGATAGAATGGAGTGACTGTTCTCATCCAACAGTATCTGCTTGTTCCAGTATGATCTCTGGAAGTTATGCCTTTGTCAAGGTTCTGATTTGCTGATGCCATCCATTTGGTTTTAAATTTATATCAGAGAAGGACATTATCCTTTCTTGTTGACATATTAGATCCATAATTTCTAGACTGTGTCTGGGTTTCATGGAGGTTCTCTACATTTTTTTTTTTTTTTTAATCCATCACAAGATGGGTTCCTTATTTCTTACGAGAGTTTGTCTAGCCTTGTTCCTTCTCTAGACTAGGTTATCGTGGCCTTATATTTATTTGGGATATTTGAGACATTTGAATGCCAGGAGGTTGCTGACCTCTAGGGTAAATTAACTTGTCTGAGCAGATTTTATGACAATATCCTACTGATTACTTGTTTGGCTTTTTTAAAGTCTTATAAGGTTTATACAGCTCAATAATGGTTTTATAGCTATTAGCTGTTTTTGAACTCTGTCCCTCCCTCGATATATACATTAGGTCCTCCCCCATATTTTTGTTTAGGGCCCCCACCCACCGCTTAGCGGTGGGGGCCAGGGGGAGGACATTAGGTCCCCCCCAATTTGTATTTAGGGCCCCCACCCACCGCTCAGGGGTGGGGGCCAGGGGGAGGACATTATGTCCCGTCCCCCCCCCAATTTTTATTTAGGGCCCCCACCCACCGCTCAGGGGTGGGGGCCGGTGGGGAGGACATTAGGTCCTCCCCCCCTTTTTACTTTAGGGCCCCCACCCGCCGCTCAGGGTTGGGGGCCGGTGGGGAGGACAATAGGTCCTCCCCCTTTTTTTTACTTTAGGGCCCCCACCCGCTCAGGGAGGGGGGGGGGCTTTTTTTTGTTATTTTTTTTTTTTTAACAGTGAGCAGCCACAGACTGCTCACTGTTTAATAGACATGCCCCTACTCGCGGTATAGCGAGTAGGGGCATAATTGACTAATACTAAGTAATCTTGACTTAGTATTAGTAAATTTGGTTTAAAGACCAATTTAGGTCTTTCAGCCTTTTAGTAGATAACTCCCTAATTCCCACGGTATTAGGGAGCTATCTACTTATTCATTCCTGTCATTACACTGACAGGCTAAGTAACTTACATTTTATATGAATGTATGTTACTTGATTGTTGTAAGTGTTGCAAATACTTACAGCTGAATCCTGTCTATGTTTGTATACTTTTTATTAGAAATTGTATACAGTGTAACATTCTTCTTCTTTCACTGGGTAAGTATTTATCGTACTTAGGCAATACTGTGCTTCGCAACTTCGGAACTTCGGCACTACTACACTTCGGAAATTCGTCACTTCCAGACTTCAGCAATTCGGCAATTCAACTATTCGGACATTCGTTAGCACCCGAATGCCCGAATTACCGGAAATTCGGACGAATTTTAATTCGGAACGAAACAAATTGCACATGTCTATTAAACCGCATCCTACTTTTGCTATCTGGGCCTTCGTGTCTTCATAAGGATCTAGAACAGGGGTTCTCAACCCAGTCCTCAAGGACCCCCTCCCTACCAGTTAGAGTCTAAGTTTTTTTTTTTCTTTTTCTAAGCACCTTCGTCACACCCAGGTAATCCCTAAATCCTGGACTGGTAGGGGGTCCTTGAGGACTGGGTTGAGAACCCCTGATCTAGAAGGATTCCTATAACCATTTCTGCCAGATGGTTTAGAAGCTGTTAAAGGCAGTGATGATCTCCATGAGGTAGATCTAGTGTATTATCTACTAAGTCTATAGGGAGAAGTATTAAAAGTAGAAAGAGAGAAGTGCTCATGCCATTGTACAGAACACTGGTGAGACCTCACTTGGAGTATTGTACGCAGTACTGGAGACCGTATCTTCAGAAGGATATTGATGCCTTAGAGAGAGTTCAGAGAAGGGCTACTAAACTGGTTCATGGATTGCAAGATAAAACTTACCAGGAAAGGTTAAAGGATCTTAACATGTATAGCTTGGAGGAAAGACGAGACAGGGGGGGATATGATAGAAACATTTAAATACATAAAGGGAATCAACACAGTAAAGGAGGAGACTATATGTAAAAGAAGAACTACCACAACAAGAGGACATAGTCCTAGGGGCAAAGGTTTAAAAATAATTTCAATAAGTATTACTTTACTGAGAGGGTAGTGGATGCATGGAAAAGCCTTCCAGCTGAAGTGGTAGAGGTTAAAACAGTGAGGGAGTTTAAGCATGCGTGGGGTAGGCATAAGGTTATCCTAGACTTAAGATAAGGCCAGGGACTAATTAAAAGTCATTTGAAATATTGGTCAGACTAGATGGGCCGAATGGTTCTTATCTGCCGTCACATTCTATGTTTCTATGTTTTTTACTATCTTGAAAAGAATGGTCTTAATTTCTATCCCTCCAGGCCAAAGGGAGTGAGAATCTTCTTTCTTGTGGCAGAAAGGCCTTATTCCTGTCTGCAGCCTTTTGGATAGCCTCATCCAGAACCTTTCCAAATAATTTATCTCCTTGAAAAGGAAGAGCTCACAGATTTGCCTTAAATTCATAATCTGCCCGCCAAGAATGAAGCAATAGGGCTCTTTTGGCTGCCACAGAGAGATTTCTGGCTGCCACAGAGAGATTTCCCTCTTGCTACAATTTTTGTAATATCTAGGGATGCTTCAGAGCAGAAATCTGCCACCAGACAAAACTCTTTCAGAGACTCCATTGGGTTTTCTCTTTTTTAACACCACTAAAAAACACATTTGTTTTTGCCTTCTTTGACCTCCTCAGCAAGTTGTAGTTCAGATCCCTCTAGGCACAGTGAGAACGGGGTCCACATCTGGAGTCCAAGTTAATGCATAGCAACAAAACCAGAGAATATAAGAACTCTTATAGCTTAGAGTAACTCTATAGCTTGCGCTTTGGTAAATACCCGCTCCGGTCTCAAAAAGGTATGTGCTCACTGTGCTTGATGACATAGCACGCAGGCACAGGGAGGTGAGCATTGATGATGATGATGATGAGTGAGTATTTCTGAGCTAAGCCTATGTTCTGGATTGCCTAATTTGAGACTGGGCTCCACAGTTGCTGCTCAACAGGACGGCTGACAGGGCCGGACTGGCCTACCGGGATACCGGGAAATTTCCCGGTAGGCCGCCAGCCCTGGGGCCGCTTTAACATTTGGCTGCCCTGGGGCCGCTTTAACATTTGGCTGCCCTGGGGCCGCTTTAACATTTGGCTGCCCTGGGGCCGCTTTAACATTTCTGTTACCCCATGCGGCCGCAGCCACAACCGCGCGGCCGCAGCCACACCTGAGCCGGCCGCTGCTGCTTCCTGTCAGCCGCCGGATGTGAGCGGCAAATGACGACATGACGTCACATCTGGCGGCTGCGCGGCGGCGGCTCTACTGAAACTGCATCGCGGCCTTTTTTCCCTGAGCTGTTGGAACTTGTAAAGGTAAGAATAAAGGGGTTTGGGGGACCTAATTAATTAATTAATGTATTGGAGAGGGGAGGGGGGGTGGTCATTAATGTATTGGGGAGGGGAGGGGAGGGGGGTGGTCATTAACCCCTTAAGACCGCAGGACGTACTATGCCGTCCTTATTTTGGTGGCTCTAAACGCCGCAGGACGGCATAGTACGTCCTGGGCGGTCTTCAGCCCCACGTGGCCGGCGGAACATGGCCGCTGCAGATCGCGGTCGGGGGGCATGCCTGGCCCCCCAGGCAGCCCCCCTGTGCCTGGGGACCGCGGTCTGCAGCTTCCGATCGCATTGACAGGCTGTCACTGCGATCGGTATTTACCATGTGTCAGCCGATTTTAAAATCGGCTGACACATGGAGCCGGCGGAATTCTCTGCAGCAGATCGCGGTCAGGGGACATGCCTGGCCCCCCAGGCAGTCCCCCTGCGGTCAGTGACCGTGATCTGCAGAGTATGATCGCAGGGAGAGGCTGTCTCTGCGATCTGAATGCAGAGACAGCCTCTCCCTGCGATCTGATCGCAGTGACAGCCTGTCACTGCGATCAGAGTTACTATGTGTCAGCCTATTGGCTGACACATAGTAACTGCAGGCAGGATCCCCCTGCAGATCGCGGTGGGGGGCATGCCTGGCCACCCAGGCACTCCCCCTGTGGCCAATTACCGCGATCTGCAGGAGGTGATCACAGTGACAGCCTGTCACTGTGATCACTGATCCTGTGTGTCAGCCAGTGATGTAAAATCACTGGCTGACACTGTCTCTGCCCCTCTCCTCCCCTATTAACCCCTTAATGTAAAAAAAAAAAAAAATGAGAGTTAAAAATAAAATACACTTACATCATTTATATATATATTATATATATGATCTATATATAATATATATATATATACGCACACATTTACACATACACTAAGTGTATTTTAATATTTATATATATAATTATATATATATATTAATATCAAAATACACGTAGAAGGATATTGATTAAATATATACATAATTATATATATATATATATATATATATATATTATAATAAAAAAAATATGTAAATACGTAAAAAAAATTAAAATAAAAAAATAAATAATTAAAAATATATATGTGTGTAATTTCGTTCTAACTGTATTTTGATAATATATATATATATATCTATCTATATATATATATATATATATATATATATATATAGATCAAAATACACGTAGAACGAAATAATATACCCAAGTATATACGTATACATCACTATATGTATACCTATATATAAATAAAAATAATAGTAAAAAAATTATATACATATATATACATATATATATATATATACACACACGTGTATATATAATAATTTTACATATATATTTATGTAATAATTTTACATAATTAGGTATCCTAATTAATTACAATTAGCGGGACCTGCCTAACAACCCAGGCCGAAAGTATAGGGAATTTAATTTGCTAGCACTATATTTAACCCTATAACTTTCCAAGACACTATAAAACCTGTACATGGGGGGTACTGTTTTACTCGGGAGACATCGCTGAATACAAATATTTGTGTTTCAAAACCGTAAAATTTATTACAACAATGATATCGTCAGGGAAAGTGAAATTTATTGCCTTTTTCGCACACAAACGGCACTTACACTGACGATATTTTTGCTGTCATACTTTTTACTGTTTTGAAACACAAATATTTGTGTTCAGCAAAGTCTCCTGAGTATAACAGTACCCCTCATGTACAGGTTTTATGGTGTTTTCAAAAGTTACAGAGTCAAATATAAGGCTTGCGTTTCAGTTTTTTCACAATGAAATTCGCCAGATTGGTTACGTTGGCTTTGAGACCGTATAGTAGCCCAGAAATAAGAATTACCTCCATAATGGCATACCATTTGCAAAAGTAGACAACCCAAGGTATTGCAAATGGGGTATGTTCAGTCTTTTTTAGTAGCCACTTAGTCACAAACACTGGCCAAAATTGGCTTTCAAATTAGTTTTTTGCATTTTTCACACACAAACAAATATTAACGTTAACTTTGGCTAGTGTTTGTGACAAAGTGGCTACTAAAAAAGACTGGACATACCCCATTTGCAATACCTTGGGTTGTCTACTTTTGCAAATGGTATGCCATCATGGGGGTAATTTTCATTCCTGGGCTACCATACAGTCTCAAAGGCAACATAACCAAACTGGCAAATTTCAATGTGAAAAAACTGAAAAGTGTAACATGCTATATTTGACCCTGTAACTTCCCAAAACACCATAAAACCTGTACATAGGGGGTACTGTTTTACACGTGAGACATCGCTGAATACAAATATGTGTATTTTATTGCAGTAAAAGCAAACAGTATTATGACATTCACAGTTAGAATGTCACATAGAACTAAGAAAATTTAAAAAAAATCATATTTTCTCTCATTTTTTTATATTTTATTCATATTACGTTATGTTCCATACCTAAATATTGGATGTTAAATGAAAGCCCTGTTTCCCCTGAACAAAATGATATATAATAAGTGTGGGTGCATTTAATATGAAAGAGGTAAATTATTGTTGAACAGACATATAGTCAAAATCTGTGGTTTGTTTACATTTTTTTTGGTTCACAACTTGTACATTTGGCTGCGGTCTTAAGGGGTTAATGTATTAGGGAGGGAAGGTGGTCATTAATGTATTGGGGAGGGGGGGTGGTCATTAATGTATTGGGGAGGGGAGGGGAGGGGGGGTGGTCATTAATGTATTGGGGAGGGGAGGGGGGTGGTCATTAATGTATTGGGGAGGGGAGGGGGGGTGGTCATTAATGTATTGGAGAGGGGAGGGGTGGTCATTAATGTATTGGGGAGGGGAGGTCATTAATGTATTGGGGAGGGGGGTGGTTAGTAATGTATGGGGGAGGGGAGGGGGGTGGTCATTAATGTATTGGGGAGGGGAGGGGAGGGGGTGGTCATTAATGTATTGGGGAGGGGAGGGGGTGGTCATTAATGTATTGGGGAGGGGAGGGGGTGGTCATTAATGTATTGGGGAGGGGGTGGTCATTAATGTATTGGGGAGGGGAGGGGGGTCATTAATGTATTGGGGAGGGGAGGGGGGTCATTAATGTATTGGGGAGGGGAGGGGGGTTCATTAATGTATTGGGGAGGGGGGGTCAGTAATGTATGGGGGAGGGGGAGGGGGGTCATTAATGTATTGGGGAGCGGAGGGGGGGTCAGTAATGTATGGGGAGGGGGGTGGTGTCATTAATATATTGGGGAGGGGAGGGGTGGTCATTAATGTATTGGGGTGGTCATTAATGTATTAGGGAGGGGGTGGTGTCAGTAATGTATGGGGGAGGGGAGGGGGGTCATTAATGTATGGGGGAGGGGAGGGGGGTCATTAATGTATTGGGGAGGGGGGGGGTCAGTAATGTATTGAGGAGGGGAGGGGGGTGGTCATTAATGTATTGGGGAGGGGAGGGGAGGGGGGTGGTCATTAATGTATTGGGGAGGGGGGTGGTCATTAATGTATTGGGTAGGGGAGGGGGTGGTCATTAATGTATTGGGGAGGGGAGGGGGGGTCATTAATGTATTGGGGAGGGGAGGGGGGTCATTAATGTATTGGGGAGGGGAGGGGGGGTGGTCATTAATGTATTGGGGAGGGGAGGGGGTGGTCATTAATGTATTGGGGAGGGGTGGTCATTAATGTATTAGGGAGGGGGTGGTGTCAGTAATGTATGGGGGAGGGGAGGGTGGTCATTAATGTATTGGGGAGGGAAGGGGGGTCAGTAATAATGTATGGGGGAGGGGAGGGGGGTCATTAATGTATTGGGGAGGGGAGGGGGGGTCAGTAATGTATTGAGGAGGGGAGGGGGTGGTCATTAATGTATTGAGAAGGGGAGGGGGGTCATTAATGTATTGGGGAGGGGAGGGGTGGGGGGGTGGTCATTAATGTATTGGGGAGGGGAGGGGGGTGGTCATTAATGTATTGGGGAGGGGAGGGGGGTTGGTCATTAATGTACTGGGGAGGGGGGTCATTAATGTATTGGGGAGGGGATGGGTGGTGGTCATTAATGTATTGGGGAGGGGGGGTGGTCAGTAATGTATTGGGGAGGGGAGGGGGGTCAGTAATGTATGGGGAGGGAGGTCATTAATGTATTAGGGAGCGGAGGGGGGGTCAGTAGTGTATGAGGGAGGGGGGTCATTAATGTATTGGGGAGGGGAGGGGGGGTCATTAATGTATGGGGGAGGGGGGGTCATTAATGTATGGGGAGGGGGGGTCATTAATGTATTGGGGAGGGGAGGGGGGTCAGTAAGGAATGGGGGGGTAGGGGGGTCATAATGTATTGGGGAGGGGGGTCATTAATGTATTGGGGAGGGGAGGGGGGTGGTCATTAATGTATTGGGGAGGGGAGGGGGGTCATTAATGTATTGGGGAGGGGAGGGGGTCAGTAATGTATGGGGGAGGGGGGGTCATTAATGTATGGGGAGAGGGGGTTAATGTGTTGGGGAGGGGAGGGGGGGTCAGTAAGGAATGGGGGAGGGTAGGGGGGTCATAATGTATTGGGGAGGGGGGTCATTAATGTATTGGGGAGGAGAGGGGGGGTGGTCATTAATGTATTGGGGAGGGGGTGGTCATTAATGTATTGGGGAGGGGAGGTGGTCATTAATGGATTGGGGAGGGGAGGGGGGTCAGTAATGTATGGGGGAGGGAAGGGGGGGTCATTAATGTATGGGGAGGGAAGGGGGGGTCAGTAATGTATGGGGAGGGAGGTCATTAATGTATTAGGGAGCGGAGGGGGGGTCAGTAGTGTATGGGGGAGGGGGGTCATTAATGTATTGGGGAGGGTAGGGGGGTCATTAATGTATGGGGGAGGGGGGGTCATTAATGTATGGGGGAGGGGGGGTCATTAATGTATTGGGGAGGGGAGGGGGGGTCAGTAAGGAATGGGGGGGTAGGGGGGTCATAATGTATTGGGGAGGGGAGGGGGGTCATTAATGTATTGGGGAGGGGAGGGGGGTGGTCATTAATGTATTGGGGAGGGGAGGGGGGGTCAGTAATGTATGGGGGAGGGGGGTCATTAATGTATGGGGAGAGGGGGTTAATGTGTTGGGGAGGGGGGTCAGTAAGGAATGGGGGAGGGTAGGGGGGTCATAATGTATTGGGGAGGGGAGGGGGGGTGGTCATTAATGTATTGGGGAGGGGAGGTGGTCATTAATGGATTGGGGAGGGGAGGGGGTCCATAATGTATGGGGGAGGGAAGGGAGGTCATTAATGTATGGGAGGGAAGGGGGGAGTCATTAATGTATTGGGGAGGGGGGGGTGGTCATTAATGTATTGGGGAGGGGGGTCAGTAATGTATTGAGGAGGGGAGGGGGTGGTCATTAATGTATTGGGGAGGGGGGGTCAGTAATGTATTGGGAAGGGGAGGGGGGGTCATTAATGTATTGGGGAGGGGGGTGGTCATTAATGTATTGGGGAGGAGGGGTGGTCATTAATGTATTGGGGAGGGGAGGGGGGTTGTCATTAATGTATTGGGGAGGGGAGGGGGTGGTCATTAATGTATGGGGGGGGTCATTAATGTATGGGGGAGGGGAGGGGGTCATTAATGTATGGGGGAGGGGAGGGGGTCATTAATGTATTGGGGAGGGGAGGGGGGGTCAGTAATGTATGGGGAGGGGAGGGGGGTCTGTAATGTATTGGGGGAGGGGGTCAGTAATGTATTAGGGGAGGAGGGGTCAGCAGTATTTTAGAGGAGGGGGTGACAGCAGTATATTAGGGGGAGGGGGGTCAGCAGTGTATTAGATAGGGGGGACGGGAAAGATCTGACTAGGGAATTTGAGATGAGGCAATGATTATATTTGTGACATTTATATTTGTGGCCCAATGAATATTATATATATGTGTGTGTGTGTGTAGAAGGAAATGTAAATAGAGGGGGTGAGGGGGTGAGGGAATTATATTTGTAATATATTTATTAGGAACTGTGGAGGGAAGGGGGTTGGATGAGAGCATTAAATATTATAGCATTAAATATTATATTTATGGGGTAGGAACTGTATTATATATTTTTGGTTTAGTGCAGGGGTAGGTAACCTTCGACACTCCCTTTGTTTTTTTACTACATCTCCATTAAGGCTTGCAAAGCATCATGGGAGGTGTAGTCCACAACATCTGGAGTGGCAAAGGATGTCTATTCCTGGTTTAGAGCATAGGTGTATAACCATTTGGCTTCCCCAGGCCAAAATAACCCCTTAAACTCTTAAAGGATCACTATAGTGTCAGGAAAACAAAGCGGTTTTCCTGACACTTTAGTGCCCTGAGGGTGCCCACACCCTCAGGGTCCCCCTCCCGTGGTCCTGAAGGGGTTAAAATCCCTTCAGTTACTTATCTTAATCCAGCGCCAGGCTCCCTCGGCGCTGGTGACCTCTCCTCCCTGTCTGACGTCAGCTCCCCCTTCCGACGTCACTGGAGCTGAATGCGCATGGCCGCGCGCATTCAAAGTGTCCATAGGAAAGCATTTCTTAATGCTTTCCTATGGACACTCTGCGTGATGGAGGCGAAATGTGCCTCCAGCGTCGCAGATGCGCCTCTAGTGTCTGTCCGGAAAACAGCCACTAGAGGCTGGATTAACCGCAAATGTAAACGTAGAAGTTTCTCTGAAACTGCTATGTTTACATGTGAAGGGTTAAAACCTGAGGGACATTGCACCCAGGCCACTTCTTTGAGCTGAAGTGGTCTGGGTGACTATAGTGTCCCTTTAACGCTGTTACGGCGTTATATGCCGTCCGCATTTTAATGGGCTGTTAAGCTGAATTCTGATGACTCCGCAATGCTATGGGGCTGGTATGTAATTTTTTCCAGGGCTGGTTTTCATACCCAGTCCGGCCCTGACGGCTGAGGATTACTAGGTAGCTGAAGTGATATTCGTCTATATCCAAAAAGAGAACACTAAAAAAAACACTCTACAGAAGACAATGTAAAGAGGGGGGAGAAGCAAAAGTAGACCTGCATCATTCACCCACAGGATCTTTGGAGCTCAGCATAATTCCCAGATTTTACTAGTAACATGACGTAAAGTCATGATTTTATTAAAGACACGGAGGCGAGTATTATGCATAACTCTTTCTTTATTTCCTCAGCAGCAAAGATAGAGGAATATAAATATTGTCAAAATGAAAGAAAAAACTGTATAGGCATAACGGGTAGCCGATCACATGGTAGAGGAAGTAGCTATATAAGTCCTGTGTCTCCCACAATCCCCCTCTTTCTTGCGAAAACCGAAGACCAGGTAAGAAGAATGATGTCCCACTTGGTCAACACAGGAGACAGGAACAATACGATAACTTCAAGCTAAAAAAGACAGAGAAATATGGTAATTTCCAGACTCAAAACTGTAGACTTACCAAACATCACTGTGAGGAGTCACAAACAACAAACTGGATTCTGAAATACAAAATATAAATAATTAGTAAACATAATAAGACGTACAAAACCATCCAATCATATAAATAAATACATATAAATAAATACATACCTAATTGAACAGCAAAACCCGTAGAGTCTCAAGCATCTCGTATCCCAAATCCACACCGGGAGGGTGGGAGGGAATAATACTCGCCTCCGTGTCTTTAATAAAATCATGACTTTACGTCATGTTACTAGTAAAATCTGGGAATTTTATTAAAGACACGGAGGCTCATATTATGCAAGTTCAAAGCTGTGCAACCACTCGAGATGCGATGTGTTCAATAGGTCTGAAATAGAAGTCCCTAAAGGTCGATTCTCTGGACCAATCTGCCGCCCGCATAATGTCCTCCAGACGACATCTGACTGAGGAGGCTTTTGAAGCCATCGCGCCTCGCACAGAATGAGGCGTAAAAACAGAGGTGTCTATACCTGCAGAAGATAGTAACCAACGCACCCAACGTGCTAGAGTAGGTGTCGAAACTGGCCGGTGAGGTGACTTAAAAGATAAGAACAAATCATGTAGATCAGCGGAGCGGAGGGAACGTGTAGCATCCAGATAAACTTTGACGCAATCCACTGGGCAAAGTGCCGGACAACCAGAAAAACCTAGGGTATGTAAAGGACTTGGATGCAGATTTCGTCCTCCTGGATATGTCAAAAGTAACGCCTTCCGGGGTGAATGCAACGGCGTCCCAATCCAGGGCCCTGACATCAGAGACCCTCTTGCAAGAGATCAAACAGAGTAACATCACCAGTTTGGATGACAATCGCTTTAAAGTCAATTCTTGGTTAGGGTACCATGATGAGAGGAACTGCAACATCACGTTGACGTCCCAAAAGGCAGAGAAACGAGGCCGAGGAGGACGGGCGAGTCGAATACCCTTGAGAAGGCGACATACAAAAGGATGTCTGCCGACAGGGGAACCATCCAAACCCTTGTGACCGGCCGAAATAGCCGAGCGGGATAGGTTGATCGTGCGGTAAGCCTTACCCGAGTCAAACAGGAACGTGAGGAACTCCAGGATCAAATGTAGAGGGGCAGATACGGGATCCACTGCCCGTTCCATGCACCAACCAGACCACGATCTCCATGAAGCTCGATAAGCTGTTCGTGTGCCTGGGGCCCAGGCGTTATCGAGGAGTAGGAGAGTTGTCTGCGGAACGTCTGGGACAACCCAAGGTCCCCTGAAAGGAACCATGCTATCAGGGGCAGCTGGTGTTGCAACACCAGTTCGTGCGAGTTCCCATCCGGATCCAGAAGGAGGTCCTGGAAGACTGGGATCAACCGAGGGAAATCTATGGACAATTCCATCAAGCGAGGGAACCATGGGCGAGATCTCCAGAGAGGAGTGATCAACGCCACACGACAGTCGTGGCGAACCAGTTTCGAGATCGTGCGTGCGATCATGTTGAACGGGGGAAAAGCGTACAGGTGACCCTGTGGCCAGTCTTGGAGAAAGGCATCCGTCGCCACCGCTGCCGGGTCCGGCCTCCAGCTGTAGAACTTCGGCAGTTGAGTGTTCAGCCGTGATGCGAACAGATCCATCTGGAATTTTCCCCACAACATGTCCAGGCTCTGGAACACCGAAGCGTGCAAACGCCAATCGCCAGAGTCTCTTAAGTGTCTGGAATTCCAATCCGCTCCCGAATTGTCCAGACCCGGAATGTGTTCCGCCGTCACCGAGACGTTGTTGTATAGGCAGAACTGCCAGAAATCTTTTGCAAGCATCGCTAACATTTTGGACTTCGTACCTCCCAGGTGATTTATGTAACGGACCGCCGACACGTTGTCCATCTTGAGGAGAACGCAGCAATTCGCCCGCCCTGGGGTAAGGCTGCGGATCGCGAACGCCCCTGCCAGGAGCTCCAAGCAGTTGATGTGCAACGACTTCTCCATGTCTGACCATCTGCCTCCTGTGGAAACGTCTCCACAACGAGCACCCCAGCCGTGTAAGCTGGCATCGGACTCGATCACTACGTCCGGGATGGAGCCGAAAATGGCCCTCCCGTTCCAGGCCTCCATGTGTGCCAGCCACCACACCAATTCGTCTCTGGACTCCGTGTCCAGGCGTATCCGAGATTCGTAGGAGTGACCTGACCGCTGGAGGGCACGGTAATGTAGTGGACCTGGGAAGATCGCTTGAATAGAGGCCGCGAGAAGGCCAATTATCCTCGCCAGTTGCCTGACGGACAAATCTGGGACGCGAAGAGCCCTTCGAATTTCCTTCTGGATGGCTTTCACCTTGGGGCCCGGTAGAAACAGAAACTGTTGGACGGAGTCCACTCTGAAGCCCAGAAATTCTATGGACTGGGCGGGATCCAGGACCGACTTGTCCCAGTTGATCAGAAAACCTAACCTCTGTAACAGGTTGGTAGTCCACTCTAGGTGAAGAAGGAGATCCTCCTTTGATTGGGACAAAATCAGAATGTCGTCCAGGTAGATAATGAGACGAACCCCGCGGGTTCGAAGGAACGCCACTACCGGCTTCAAGAGCTTGGTGAAACACCAGGGAGCCGAGGAGAGACCGAAAGGCAGGCAGGTGAAGCGCCAGCGACGCCCATGCCATGTGAAATGGAGATAGTCTCTGAACTCCGGAGCGATAGGGACCGTGAAGTAAGCGTCCTTTAGGTCCAGTTTGGCCAGCCAGTCCGACTGGCGCAGAAGGTCTCTGAGGCAGTGTATACCTTCCATCTGGAAGTGTTGGTAACGCAGGAAGGCGTTGAGGGGACGAAGATTTATCACAGGGCGAACTCCGCCCCCTTTCTTGGGCACCAGGAACAGATTGCTCGTAAAGCCCTTGACGGTGAACGGCAGTTCCTCTATAGCGCCCTTGGACAACATTTCTGTGACCCCCGCGGAGATCATCTCGTCCTGATCTGGTGGAAGAGACAGTTCTCTGGGGGAATAAAACTGGACAGGCATGGAAACAAACTCTAGGCGATACCCCATTACGCACTGCAGAACCCAAGCATCCGAGGTGATATTTTCCCACTCTCGGTAAAATAGGGCCAACCTCCCCGCTACTTGAATGGCAGGGGAAGAAAGGGTACTTACCATAAGGACGTCTGCCGGGGTTACCACCGCGGGAATACCTGGAGCCCCAAGCCCGACCTCTGGCTGGGAAGAAGGGAGGGGTTCTCTGGTCCTGAAATCCCCGGGAGGGAAAAAAGGAACCTCTGGTTGCGCGGAATGCGCCTCGGAAACCACGGCCGGGTGGACGGTTCCTGCTACGCCCGGCCCCTCCGAAAACCTTAGGCGCGAACACGCGCTTCATATTCGCCTGTGCCTTGTCAATGGCAGTGAAGGTCTTGACAAAAGACCCCATGTCTTTAACAAAAGAGGTGCCGAACAGCAAACCCTCATCGGTCGGGTCAGGCTCCGCCACAGTCATAGTGGCCAGTTTAGGGTCTATCTTCAAGAGGATCGCTTTACGCCTCTCTGTGGACATCGCAGTATTGGCGTTCCTCAGTAGGCATATCGCCCGTTGGACCCAACCTATGGCCACATCCACATCTACAACAGAGTCTCCCGCTCTAGCAGAGTCGAGGAGCTCATAGAGCTTCGACAGGGGTCCCAGCGTATCCAGGATCTTGTCCTGGCAACCCTTTAGGGAATGGTCAAGGCCCTTCTTAGATTTCCACCCCGACTTATTCAAAAACTGGGCAATCTGCGGATCAATGTCAGGGGTCTTGCATGCCGAGCCCGGGAGGGAGGGTCGTGGGCATTCGGCGCGCAGCTTATTGCGGCCTTCCCTAGAAAGGGGCGTGCGGATGCGCTTAGCCACATACTGGGCAATATGATCCGGGGGGACCCATTCAGCGGACCGGGGGTGGCGCAAATCGTCAGGGTCGAACAGGGGGTTACCCTGTGGGTCAAGGATCACCTTGGTGTCCCCAGAGGGGCCCAATAACTGACCCTGGTCCTTGGCAGAGGACCCCGAGGGGGTGACGCCCGTAGGGGGCAAATCCTCGCCAGAGTCATTATCAAAGGAGTCGTACTCCATAAGGTCGGATTCATCCTCCACACTCCGGTCGGTATCCGACCCATCATCAAGGGCTCTAGCCCGTTTCCATAATCTAGCCTTTTTAGCCCGGCCAGGGGCTCTTTTGCACGTGGGGTGCGCGCTATCTGTGACCGCCTCCAGCGTGTCAGTCATGGCAGGTAGCACCTGCATAGAAGAGTGGGAGCCGACATGTTTAGACTTAGTCCTTGCCTTACGGGCACCAGGCACAGTCTGAGCAGGGGAAGGGGAACCCACACCTAGGGGGGTAGTAGGGACCATAGTAGGTAAAACCACAGAATGCAGGGACTGTGAGAATGAGGAGGAAACAGCCCCCATGGCTGAGGCAATAGCCTTCTGGATTGAAGAAGCCATAGTGGCCTCCAGCATGGCCTGAAACTCCTGAGAGGCCATAGTACCCTCAGGATTATCTGAGTGAAAGTCCCCAGGGGGGCCTACAGGGCCATCCTCCCTATCCTGCATATTGGCAAAAAACCACAGCGAGCTTAAGTTAAGAAAAACTGACTAATTATACTAGGGGAGAAAAAGGGTTGAGTAACCCACAGAAATAGCAGGGAGAAACAAAGAAGGACCAGACCGTCAGAGTGCCAGGGGACCCAGAGGACAAAACGAGGCGACCGACCGCACGGCAGCACTGCAAGCAGAACGGAGTCTGCCCAAAATGGCCGCCGCACGTGAGGGAGGCGCTTGCGACCGGGTGCCCGGCGGGGGAAGGGGCGCGTGCACCCGAGCCGCGCGGGCAGCCGGTGAGAAGGGAGAGGAGAGTACTCAGCCGCGGCCGAGGGCAGGAGACGGTCGCGGCAGCGAGGCAGAGCCGGGTCCCGCGCGGGAAACGCGGGAGAACAGGGGAGGGAGGGGAAGGGTGGAAAACCTCCGGCTAGAAGGGTAGAACCCCCAAGGAGTCCGAGGCACTGACGGTACAGGTCAAGACAGAATTGAGTGCACAATAAGGCAAACAGAATAAATAAATACAAGATGACTACAAATACATGTAAAACACCAAACTGAAAATCAGAATCAAGAGCAAACAAGTAACACTTATCTGTCTGAGGAAGCAGCAAAGAAAGAGGGGGATTGTGGGAGACACAGGACTTATATAGCTACTTCCTCTACCATGTGATCGGCTACCCGTTATGCCTATACAGTTTTTTCTTTCATTTTGACAATATTTATATTCCTCTATCTTTGCTGCTGAGGAAATAAAGAAAGAGTTATGCATAATATGAGCCTCCGTGTCTTTAATAAAATTCTATTTCTTCTGATTAGAGGCATAGATACTGCAATTTACAGCTAAGTTCCTTTAATAATAAAACAATTTGAATCATATTATTTGTATCAACAAATTGTGGGAATCTAACTCTAACCAAGGTGAAAGCATATACTGTTAAACTGTTTGGGTTTGAAACATCAGCCTAAAGTAATTATTTAGTACTCGATTGCAGTCAGGATTGAAGTTATCAGTGAGCCTAATCCATAGCAGAGAGAGGATTTCTAAGGGTTTGAAATATAAGCTGACAAATAAATTCAAAACTACCTCAATAATATCATCTCCTAAGCCTTGTGCTACTCACGGATAAAACATCAGCCCATTTCAATTAACTAACAATTGGAATATGATTATAGCGGATGAAGTGTAGAGTTTATTCCTCTAGAAAAGAAAATATGTTATTATCTATGACAGTGGAATCTTTTGCTATTACTGATGAGTCAATAGACTAAACCGAATTGACTGACACTTGGTGGAGTCACGAAAACAAAAATATATACAAAAAAAGAGGGAGGAAAGAAAAATAAATAAATTAAAAAATATAAAATATATATATATTTTTATTATCAAAGAAATCTAAGAGAATGGCTACAGAAAGGGAATGGAGATGAAAAAAAGGTGGGTAAGAATCACAAGCATGAGAAAAGGCGTTGTCTCTGAGTTTTTCTTACCAAAAATAGCTAAAGAACTACGAGACTCCCAAGCGGAAGGAGGAATTTGCCTAATAGCTGATCCTAATATTGCCATCACCTACTCAAAAAGTCTGCAAGACTCATTAAAACAGTTCTTTGAAGCACAACTACAAGGTATTAGAGAAGAAATTATGTAACATTTCAAGGAAATAAAGCAGGATATTGAAAAGATAACAGAAAAAAAGCTACTTTATTAGAGGAAAAGTTCTGCCTCATGCCAATACGCAACTGTGAAAGAATCTATGAATATTCTGGTATCAAAAATAAATAAAATGGTATCAAAAATTACTGAGTTTACAGATAGGTCCAGGTGAGCAAGCCTACATTTCCAGGGGATTCCGGAAGAAATTGCTGCAGACCAGTTAGAAGAATATCTGATGGACCTATTTAGAATATTACTTTTGGTTATCTCAATATACAACAAATTGAAGAGAGTACATCGTCTCCACAAACCAAACAATATAACCGCAAAATATTTATTTTGTTATTATTTATAAAATATTTTACCAGGAAAGATACATTGAAATATCCAAGAGATGTAATTTAAAGGAAGAGTGGTCAAAGCAAGATATAAAAACATGTTAGTAGAAAACATCTATAAATATATCATGTTTCTGCAAGACTGTTTCAAACAAGATTCTGGAGAAGATTGTTTTGGCAGTGATGAAAACATTGAAACAGCATAATATCAGATTTCAATGGGGTTTTTCTGTAGCATTAAAGGACCACTCTAGGCACCCAGACCACTTCAGCTTAATGAAGTGGTCTGGGTGCCAGGTCCAGCTAGGGTTAACTAATTTTTTTATAAACATAGCAGTTTCAGAGAAACTGCTATGTTTATCAATTAGTTAAGCCTTCCCCTATTTCCTCAAGTGGCTGTCTCACTGACAGCCGCTAGAGGCGCTTGCGTGATTCTCACTGTGAAAATCAGTGAGAGCACGCAAGCGTCCATAGGAAAGCATTATGAATGCTTTCCTATGTGACCGGCTGAATGCGCGCGCAGCTCTTGCCGCGCGTGCGCATTCAGCCGACGGGGAGGAACGGAGGCGGAGAGGAGGAGGAGAGCTCCCCGCCCAGCGCTGGAAAAAGGTAAGTTTTAACCCTTTTCCCCTTTCCAGAGCCGGGCGGGAGGGGGTCCCTGAGGGTGGGGGCACCCTCAGGGCACTCTAGTGCCAGGAAAACGAGTATGCTTTCCTGGCACTAGAGTGGTCCTTTAAGGGTCAGTTGGAAAGGAACCATTCTCTTCACCAGATGGCTAAACTCTAAAATCATCTTGATCCAGTTATTTACCTAAATGTAAAGATAATTTTTTCTTAATCATTTTTTTGTGTGGAATGTGGGATGATGCTTTTTGTGAAACATTTAAAATCTTAAAAGTTTATTGCTACACAAGCAATTTAAAAAAAATAAAAAATAATTATGTGCACTTTAACCCCTTAAGGACACATGACATGTGTGACATGTCTTGATTCCCTTTTATTCTAGAAGTTTTGGTCCTTAAGGGGTTAAAGGCATTAGGCATTAATGATATGTTTCAGTGTATTTCCTTTATAAATTATGTTATTATATGTTCTTAAATATTGATGCAAAAGGAATCCGGGGGGCGGGGGTTTAAGTGTGCATTTGAAAGAAATAGACAATTACATTTCACATGGTGGTTCTTATATGTTGATCCAAAATAATTAGGAGAAAATTATTATATACGCTCTTTACTTTATTGATACACATATTAATATAAGGGTTAATAGAGGCAACAAAATTATCTAAAATAATTAAGAAAACATTATTGGTAATTTTACATACATTTTTTTACTTCATTGTTATGTAAACACTTTTTTTCTTTCTGGGTCATAGTGTGATTTTTATAAAAACCTTTTTACAGTTTTAAGGAATTTATTAATACAAGAGCTCTTTGGGGAGAGGAGGGAAGTAATAAAAGAGGTAAATCAATTGTTCCCCCCCACCCACTGATGGCAGGTGGGGTCCCTAAGTAATAATGGGGGGAGCCTATTGTTGCCCCCGGCCCCCACCCATTAGCGGCGGCTGGGGACCTTAGTAATAATGGGAAAGACTAACTGTTCCTCCCCATTCCCGATCTGTTAGTAGCGGTTTGGGGAACATATTCTTCCCACCCATTTTCAGCAGGTGGGGGCCTCAAGTAATAAAAGGGGGACCTATTGTCCCCCCCCCCCCCCCCCAGCTACCACCCTTTAGTGGCAGGTGTGGTCCCTACGTACTAAAGGGGGCAGTGGTGTATTCTGGTTTTGTGCTGCCCTAGGCAGGACAAAACTCAGGCGCCCCCCTCCCGCCCGCGCCACCCCTATCCAACCCTTCCCCCCGCCCGCACCACCCCCACCCTTCCCCCGCCCCGCCTTCTAAATACACACACACATTCACTTACAGATACGCATACACTAGCTAACAGAAACACACACTTGCTAACAGAAACACACACACACTTACAGACACACTCACACTCACTAACAGACACACACTCACTAACAGACACACACTCACTAGCAGATACACACACACTCACACGCACTAACAGACACACACTAACAGACATACACACACACACTAACAGACATACACACACTAACAGACATACACAGACACACTAACAGACAGACACACACACAGACAGACACACACACACACACTAACAGACATACACACTAACACACACACACACACACACACACTAACAGACATACACACATACTCACTCACATATTTAACACATTTTTTTTTTTAAATTTACCCCCCCAGCCTCCTTACCTTTGGGAATGCTGGGGGGGAGGGTCCTATTTCTCCCTGGTGGTCCAGTGGCTGCTGGGCAGTGCTGGCGGGCGGCCGGCGAGGGAGCACTTCCTCTGAGCTGTCTGCTCAGCTCCCTCGCGCGCCGCAGAGTGAGGCTGGGAGCCGGATTATGACGTCATATTCTGGCTCCCAGCCTCACTCTGCGGCGCGCGAGGGAGCTGAGCAGACAGCTCAGAGGAAGTGCTCCCTCACCGGCCGCCCGCCCGCCAGCACACCGCCCGCCCAGACGGCATGTCAGTTAGCCGCAAGGCTAACAAGGCATTTGCCCTGGGAGTTTGGGGGCGGCTTTTTTGGCCGCCCCCTGGAAAATGCCGCCCAAGGCAAATGCCTTGTTTGCCTCGCGGCTAATACGCCCCTGAAAGGGGGAGAACTATTGTTCCCCTTCAACCCCCACCTATTGCCAGCGGATGGAGGCCCCAAGTAATAAAGGGGGCAACCTGTTGTTCCCCACAGCCCCCACCAATTGCCGACAGGTGGGGGTCCTAAGTAATAAAGGGGGGGAACCTATTGTTTCCCCCAGCTCCCACCCATTGATGGCGGGTGGGGGCCCTTAATTAATAATGGGAGAGAACCAAGCCCATAAGCGGTGGATGGGAGCCCTATGTAATAATGAGAGGAGCCTATTGTTGCCCCCTAGCCCCCACCCATTAGCGGTGGGTAGAGGACTAACTGTTCCACCCTAAGCCCCCACCTGTTAGCAGCGGTTTGGGGCCCTAAGTATTTAAAAGGGGGAGCCTATTATTCCCACCCATTGTCAGAAGGTGGGGGCCCCGAGTAATAAAAAGGGTTAAATCTATTGTTCCCCAACTCATTGCTGGTGGGTGGGGGCCTAATTAACAATGGGGTGAACTTATTGTTTCCATCAGCCCCCACCCATTGCCTGTGGGTGGTGGCCCTAAGTAATAATGGAGGGGAACCAAGTAATAAAGGGGGCAAGTGGTTGTTCCCCACAGCCCCCACCAATTGCCGGCAGGTGGGGGCCCTAAGTAGTAAAGGGGGAGAAACCTATTGTTACTCCCAGCTCGCACCTATTGATGACGGTTGGGGGCCCTAATTAAAAGTGGGGGAAGCCCATAAGCGGTGGATGGGAGCCCTATGTAATAATGGGGGAGACCTATTGTCCCCCCCCCCAGCTCCCACCCATTGCTGGTGAGTGGGGGCACTAAGCAATAAAGGGGGCAACCTATTGTCCCCCCAAGCCCCATCCATTGATGGAGTGTGGGGGCCCTAATTAATAATGGGGGAGAACCTATTGTTCCTCCCAGCACCCACCCATTCATGGCGGGTGAGGGCCCTAACTAATAATGGGGGGAGAACCTACCCCATTAGTGGGTGGGGGCACTATTTAATAATGGGGGACCTATTGTTCACCCCAGCCACCACCCATTAGCGGTGGGTGGAAGACCTAAGTAATAATGGGGAGGGATCAATTGTTCCTCCCCCAGGCCCCCTAATTAGCAGCAGGTGGGGGCCTTAAGTAATTAGTGGAACCTATTGTTCCCCCCCCCCCAGCCCCAGGGACGTTTTAGCCGCGAGGCAATTAAGGCATTTGCCTTGGGTAGCATTTTCCAGGGGGCGGCAAAAAAAGCCGCCCCCAAATGCCCTTGTTAGCCTTGAGGCTAACTGACATGCTAGTCGGGCTGCTGGGCTGGTTGCTGGGCTGGCGGCGGTGGCGAGGGAGCACTTTCCTCTGAGCTGTCTGCTCAGCTCCCTCCGCGCCGTCCGCAGAGTGAGGTTGGGAGTCGGAAGATGACGTCATATTCCGGCTCCCAGCCTCACTCTGCGGGCAGCGCGCGAGTGAGTGTTAATGTGTGTTTGCCTGTTAGTGTGTGTCTGTTAGTGAGTATGTGTTTCTGTCAGTGAAAATGTGTGTGTATTTAGAATGCGGGGCAGGGGGGAAGGGTTGGGTGGGGGTGCTGCGCGGGGGGGAGTGGCGTCTGAGTTTTGTCCTGCCTAGGGCTACACCACTGCCTAGCCCCCATACATTGCCGGTGGGCGGGGGGGCTATAAACTAAATACCTGTAAAATAAAACATTAATACTTACTATTAGATGTCTTTTTTTTTTTCTTCAAACTTCTGTTTTTAGCCCCAAAAGGCCAAATAAAAATCTATAAACGCCATCAAACTAATGAAATAAAGCCCCCCCAAAAAAACGCTTAAACCAACCAATCAGAGAATTCTGACAGGTAAATCTTGAGTGTTACCTGATTGGTTACCTGCAAGACTCATGATTTATATGTATATTTCATAGACAAGAGGAAGTCTTTGGGGATACCATTGAAAGCTTCACCCTGTACAGGGAAGTTTTTGTCTGCGTATACCTTATTTGGCACTAATTGCACTTTTTGGTTTGTGTACACACACATTCGTGTTTTCCAAGACTCATGATTTACCTGTTATTACGTAATAATTTAATGCATACGTATAGTAAGATTTTACTATATTTAGGGAGGCAAGAGGGGGGCAGGGGGGCTAGATGGTGGTTTAAACACTATAGGGTCAGGAATACATGTTTGTATTCCTGACCCTATAGTGTTCCTTCAATATATGTACTGGTAAATAGCGATACGTCAGTTCTTGTCTTGGCCAGTTTAGCTTAAAAAGAGCAGCTAAAGGTGCTCCCTGGATGGTTTGAATGCCCAATTCTGTCAGAGTATTATATATCATTTCCCAGTAAATCTGGATATTTCCACAGTCCCACCATATGTTGATGTAAGTATCCATGCCCTTGTGACACCTCGAACATTCCGGTGAGGCTGTAGGATATATTTTAGATATGCTAGATGGAACTAAGGGCCATCTCTGAATTATTTATAATTGCAATTCTAGCAAATTCATACAATGAATAAAAGTCATATGTTTTGGGATTATTGCAATCCAATCTGAGTAGGCAATTTCACATCTTAGGTCTTTTTGCCATTTATTAAGGTTGTTTGGGAGTTACTGTAACGGAATGCAGTATATTAGTCCACGATATCCGTTGGTATTCTCAGGAAATCCACAGTCAGAGTAGAAAGCACGGCAATATTCCCCATCCTCCCAGTAACCGGACGAAACACAGTTTGGGAGTCAACTAACTCGCTTTATTCACAGACTTCCATATTTATGCAGTTCCCCTTGCAAGGGGTTTCCTTACAGCTGTTACAGGGGATTTCTCCCATCAGGCATTGTAATTATCCCAACAGGCATTGCTACACGAGAGGGATACTCCCACTAAAATGGACGATTATATACAGAAATCCATATTTTATACATTTTTGCTCGCTTTTAGACGAATGACCGTTCGGTAGATAGCTGGGGTCGGCGGGCACATTTAGTGAGAATACCGCTCTGATCCCAGCTAAACTAACCGAACGCCGCACAAAATACACCAAAACATCGAGTTCGGTTTAAAAGTACCGAACATCTATGGGGAACAGAATGTACCGAACGCGGAACTCCCGAACGCTCTGGAAGTCCAGCGGTGTTCGGATCATTGAGTAGCCGTTTTCAGTTCCAGGCTCTCGACGACCTAACACCGCTGCAGAGACAAAGGATCCAAGAAGGCCGACCGCCGCATGATCGGTAGCCGAATGGCGGCCACCTAGGAGAGCCCTTAATTACCGATTGCAACATTGTTACAATCGGTTAATTGGTGCCACACGACTTGTGAATGTGTGGTCTACCTGGGGAGCCCGCATTCGTACGGCGAACGGCTGGAATAGCCGTGTTCCGTCGAACGAATACTTTGTATGCTGGCAGCGTATGGCTGCCAGCATGCGAACGGCCATAACACAGCACTTATACAGGTAAGGACATACAGTATACATTCAGCCTATGGACAACCTGCAATACATATAGTCTAGAAGTGGCTAGTTTTGCCACAATGCTCCCCCAGAACCAAGCCGGCATACACAGTCTGATCCCAACGGATCGGCTTGGGGATGTCCGGGGGAGTACTCACAGATCACTTCTCTAGTTCAGTCTGTCTGGATAACCCGTCAGCGTTACCGTTTTGTTTTCCTGGCCGGTAGTGGATGGTAAAGTCAAAGGGCTGCAGCGCCAAACTCCAGCGCAGCAGCCGGGCGTTGTCCCCAGATACACGGTTTAGCCACACCAACGGGTTGTGATCTGTGAGTAAGGAAAAAGGTTGTCCATACAAATACGGCTGTAACTTTTTAAGGGCCCACACCACGGCCAGGCATTCCTTCTCAAAAGCGGCGTAGCTCACTTCACGGGGCAACAACTTGCGGCTTAAGTAGGCTACGGGATGTTCTCCGCCATCGGCTCCCACTTGACTCAGCACTGCCCCCAATCCAAACATTGAAGCGTCTGTGTGGACAAGAAATCTTTTAGTTGGATCAGGAGCAGTTAACACGGGAGCATTAGTTAGGGCGGTCTTGAGTTGTTGGAATGCCTGCTCACACTCTGGGGCCCAGACAACCAGTCGAGGGAGGTTCTTTTTGGTCAGGTCCGTCAGGGGTTTGGCCAGGGTGCTGTAGTCGGGTACAAATTTCCTATAATACCCTGCAGTCCCTAGAAATGCTAGCACCTGGGTTTTGGTCCTGGGGGTAGGCCACTTAGCTACGGCCTCAATTTTGGCTGGCTCGGGTCTCTGCTGCCCACACCCTACTCGGTGTCCCAGATACTGCACCTCGGCCATACCTATGTGGCACTTACTCGGTTTTAAAGTTAACCCGGCTTCCCCAATACGGTCTAAGATCGCCCCTATATGATCTAGGTGATCTTCCCAGGTCTGGCTGAAGATGGCTATGTCATCCAGATAGGCACAGGCATAGTCCTGGAAGCCGTCCAGTAGCCGATCTACCATCCGCTGAAAAGTAGCCGGAGCGTTTTTCATTCCGAAGGGCATGACCTTAAACTGGTACAGGCCAAACGGAGTGACAAACGTCGACTTGGGGATGGCATCATCGGCTAAAGGAATTTGCCAGTATCCCTTACATAAGTCAATGGTAGTGAGATACTGACCCCGTGCCATCTTATCTAGCATCTCGTCTATCCGAGGCATCGGGTAGGCATCAGACACTGTCTTGTCATTCAGCCTCCGGTAGTCAACGCAGAATCGGGTAGTGCCATCCTTTTTAGGCACCAGGACTACCGGCGATGCCCAGGGGCTATCTGAGGGTTCGATAACCCCTAGCTGCAGCATTTCATCTAACTCGGCCTTCATATGGGTCCGGACGGATTCCGGAACTCTATATGGCGCCTGTCGCATAGGTAGCTGTCCCGGGGTTTCAACTCGGTGTGTGGCTGTCAGGGTACCTGAGGCCTCTACCTCTAAGGGAGGTAGAGACTTGGTGGTGTATCCGTCCAGGCGAGCTGTCTCCTCCGTTCCTCGCGGTTCATCCAGTCACTTAAACACCGGCCGCGAGGAATCCACGTCCTTTTCTAGCAGGACGCTCAATACGTGACGTCATGACGCTAGCACGAGCAATCTGTCACTCAAGTGTCCGATATCCAATCGGTACTTGTCAGAGGCGTGATTTCCATCCAGAACCAGGGTATTTAAGCTTACTCCTTACTTCAGCTCATTGCCCTGTCGTGGTTCTAGCTTGTCTAGTCACTCAGTGCTTTGTATTCTAGTTTGCTCTATTGGTTTTGACTCGGCTCGTTGTACTACCCTGTTTCTCTGTTATCCCTTGACCCGGCTTGTCTCTCGCTTATCTGTCTTCTCGTTCCCTCGACCTCGGCTTGCCTCTGACTATTCTTTACTCTCGGTACGTTAGTCCGGCCATTCTAAGGCCCGGTATACGTACCTTTCCACTCTTTGTACTCTGCGTGTTGGATCCCTGTCCCGATCCTGACATTACGACAGGGCCAATGGATCCTGCAGGTACAAACAGTCAGCTTGGTTCTTCGGATCCCAGGTTTGACGCCATGGAACATAGGATGGATCAGATGGCTTTGGCACTACAGGCACTTTTGTCTCGTGCTAGTAATCCACCTGAGGAGACACGTACTCCTTCTATCTCTCCTGCAGTCTCAGGTCTAGAGGTAGCCACTGTAGGTGCTTCTTCCCGTATTACCCCACCAGTACGTTATGGCGGGTCACCGGAGAAGTGTCGTGGCTTTCTAAACCAGATTAGCATCCATTTCGAACTACAACCCCGCTCTTATCCTACAGATAGAGCAAAGGTTGGATTTATTATTACTCTGCTCATTGAAAAAGCTTTGAGATGGGCCAATCCTTTATGGGAGAATGATAATCCACTCGTCTATAATTATAATGCCTTTGTAGCTGCGTTTAGAAGAACTTTTGACCCTCCTGGCAGAAAGGTCAATGCAGCTAGATTAATGTTGCGCCTTAAACAGGACAATCGAACACTTGTGGATTATGCACTAGAGTTCAGATCCTTGGCGGCAGAAGTTAAGTGGAACGAACAGGCTTATATAGATGTGTTTCTGAATGGGTTATCAGATGTAATTCTTGACGAGGTCGCTACTAGAGAACTCCCTGAAAATTTGGAGGATTTAATTTCTTTCATATCTCGTATTGATGAACGCTTAAGAGAGAGGCAGAACACTCGAGATAGGACCCGTAGACCCTCCTTTAAACTAGCGCCTACCTTTCAAATCTCTGAGTTCGAAGACTTACGTATTCCTGAACCTATGCAGATAGGCAGTACTCATCTCACTGAAAGGGAGAGACAGTACAGGAGAAGGGAGGGTTTATGTATGTATTGTGGAGTCAGGGGTCATTTACGCCTAAATTGTCCCAATCGTTCGGGAAACGCTCGCACCTAAGTTCCTCTAGAGGACAGGCCTTGGGTGTTTCTACTTTGTCCTCTATTCACAACTACAAGGAGCTCAGGCTTGTGTTACCCGTTTCTTTAAAGTGGGAGAAGGGAGTAGTTAAGACTATGGCACTAATCGATTCTGGAGCTGCTGAGAGCTTTATAGATCAGGGTTTTGCTGCCAAGCATGCTATTCCATCCCAGTTAAAAGAGACACCTCTGGCTGTTGAGGCCATCGATGGTAGACCGTTACTTGAGCCTGTTATTTTTCATGAGACCATACCGATTAACTTGACTGTTGGCATCCTACATAAAGAGGATATATCCTTGATGCTCATCTCTTCTCCGTCTATTCCCATAGTTCTGGGGTACTCCTGGCTGAGGAGACACAACCCTATTATTAATTGGGAATCAGGGGAGATAGTTTCGTGGGGAGAGAATTGTCAAGAAAAATGCTTGCGGAAGGTCTTACCTCTTGGATTAACTAATACATCGAATACCTCTGACAATCCTACAGAGACACAAATTCCGCCTCAGTATCTAGATTTAAAGGCAGTATTTGACAAAAAGAAAGCCGATACCTTACCCCCACACAGGTCCTTTGATTGCAAAATTAACCTACTCCCTGGTACCATGCCTCCCAGAGGTCATGTATACCCATTATCTATAAAGGAGAACTCAGTCCTAGAGGAATATATTCACGAGAATTTAGACAAGGGATTCATCAGGAGGTCCTCCTCCCCTGCCGGGGCTGGATTTTTTTTTGTTAAAAAGAAAGATGGTTCTTTGAGACCTTGTATTGATTATCGAGGCTTGAATAAGATAACCATTAAAAATGCCTACCCGATTCCCTTGATCACCGAACTCTTCGATCGTTTGAAGGGCTCTACAATTTTCACCAAGTTAGACCTCAGAGGGGCATATAACTTGGTGAGAATCCAGCAGGGACATGAGTGGATGACGGCATTCAATACTCGATATGGCCACTATGAATATACTGTCATGCCTTTTGGGTTATGCAATGCACCAGCAGTATTCCAAGATCTGATTAATGAGGTTCTTAGGGAATTTCAGCAAGAGTGCGTCATTGTATACCTAGATGATATACTCATTCATTCTAGTGACATTGAGATTCATCACAAACAAGTCAGGAGGGTTTTGCACAAGCTTCTCCAGCATGGCTTGTACTGCAAGTTGGAGAAATGTAGCTTTGATCAAACCCAGGTAACCTTTCTCGGCTATGTGATCTCTGGGGAGGGATTTAAGATGGATCCGGATAAGCTCCAATCCATTCTAGAGTGGCCTTTACCCACAGGTCTTAAAGCCATACAGAGATTTATTGGTTTTTCCAATTATTATAGGCGCTTTATTAAGGGCTATTCTTCCATTATTGCACCTATCACTAACATGACCAAACAGGGGGCTGACACTAAGAATTGGACTACTGAAGCTCTCCTTGCGTTCAAGACTCTCAAGGAGCTTTTCGCTTCCGCTCCAATTTTAGTTCACCCTGACACTTCTCTGCCATTTTTGCTCGAGGTAGACGCATCAGAGACTGGTTTAGGTGCTGTTCTATCTCAAAGGTTGGGTGTTGATAAACCATTACATCCATGTGGATTTTTCTCTAAAAAATTGACCGGTACTGAAAGCAGGTATGACATTGGTGACAGAGAATTACTAGCGGTTATCAAGGCTTTGAAAGAATGGAGACATTTATTGGAAGGTACATTACATCCTGTTACCATCCTGACAGACCACAAAAACTTGTCTTATATCGGAGAGGCCAAGCGTCTGTCCTCCAGGCAGGCTCGTTGGTCGTTGTTTCTTACCCATTTCAATTACGTTCTGACTTACAGACCTGGGTCAAAGAATTCTAAAGCCGATGCGCTATCTCGCCAATATGAACCCTCTGCTTCAGTTGAACCACTTTTGTCTTCCATTGTACCCAAATGCAATATTATTGCTAATACCAGTCTCAAAATTCATTCCCCGCTACTTGACCAGATCTTGAAGTCACAACATCTAGCTCCCGGAAACACTCCTGAGGGAAGAAACTTTGTTCCTCCTGAACTTCAACTGGAGCTCTTACAATGTTTTCATGAAAGTAAAATAGCTGGTCATCCTGGTATTCGCAAGACGTACTCTCTGATATCCAAGGATTTCTGGTGGCCTTCACTTCGTAAGGATATTGAGGAGTTCGTCGCAGCTTGTGAGACTTGTGCCAAGACTAAACTATCTCATGCATCCCCATGTGGCCTGTTACACCCCTTGGACATTCCTGAGAAACCTTGGTCCTGTTTGTCCATTGACTTTATCGTTGATTTGCCTGCTTCCAAAAGACAGACTGTTATTCTCACGGTGGTGGATAGATTTACCAAGATGGCCCATTTCGTGCCATTACCTAAACTTCCGACTTCCCCTGAATTGGCGGAGATTTTTGCGAGAGAAGTTTTTCGCCTACATGGGATCCCTTCAGAGATTGTTTCTGATAGAGGTTCTCAATTTGTCTCACGTTTCTGGAGATCCTTTTGTTCTCAAATGGGCATCAAATTGAACTTTTCCTCTGCCTATCACCCTCAGTCTAACGGAGCTGCTGAACGTACTAATCAAAAGATCGAACAGTATCTGCGTTGCTTTGTTTCCGAACACCAGGACGATTGGGTCGGTCTAATTCCTTGGGCGGAGTTCGCACACAATAACCTTGTTTGCGATTCAACTCGCTCTAGCCCTTTCTTCATGAACTATGGCTTTCATCCTTCGATTTTTCCTTCGGTTTCCTCTTCTCAGGGGATACCGTCGGTTGATGATCATGTCGCCAACCTGAAGAAATTATGGGATCAGACTCGACAAATTCTATTACATAGTTCCTCGCTGTTCAAGAAACACGCTGATAAACATAGAAGAGCGGCTCCTGTTTTTGTTCCTGGGGATAGGGTATGGTTGAGTACCAAGAATATTCGCCTAAAAGTTCCGTCCATGAAATTTGCTCCTCGTTACATAGGTCCTTACAGGGTTCTCACTCGTATCAATCCGGTTGCGTATCGCCTTGCTCTGCCACCTGCCTTACGCATTCCTAACTCTTTTCATGTCTCCTTGTTGAAACCCCTCATTTGCAACAAATTCTCCTCTAAGGTCTCCTCGCCTCGTCCTGTTCAGGTGGAGGGTCGGGAGGAGTACGAGGTCAGCTCCATCATTGACTCCAGAATTTCAAGGGGTAAATTGCAATATCTGGTCAACTGGAGGGGATATGGTCCTGAGGAGAGGAGTTGGGTACCTCAGGAGGACGTCCATGCTTCTCGCCTTCGCAGAGCATTTCACCTTCGCTTCCCATCTCGCCCCGGTTCATTCCGCCCGGTGGGCGTATCTGAGAGGGGGGGTACTGTCAGGGTACCTGAGGCCTCTACCTCTAAGGGAGGTAGAGACTTGGTGGTGTATCCGTCCAGGCGAGCTGTCTCCTCCGTTCCTCGCGGTTCATCCAGTCACTTAAACACCGGCCGCGAGGAATCCACGTCCTTTTCTAGCAGGACGCTCAATACGTGACGTCATGACGCTAGCACGAGCAATCTGTCACTCAAGTGTCCGATATCCAATCGGTACTTGTCAGAGGCGTGATTTCCATCCAGAACCAGGGTATTTAAGCTTACTCCTTACTTCAGCTCATTGCCCTGTCGTGGTTCTAGCTTGTCTAGTCACTCAGTGCTTTGTATTCTAGTTCCCTCGACCTCGGCTTGCCTCTGACTATTCTTTACTCTCGGTACGTTAGTCCGGCCATTCTAAGGCCCGGTATACGTACCTTTCCACTCTTTGTACTCTGCGTGTTGGATCCCTGTCCCGATCCTGACAGTGGCCAGCGGAGTGTACCCAGGTAAATTTGAGAAGGTAGCCCCTTTAGCTACGATCAGCGCCTGTACCTGGGCACGCTCGTGAGGGCTTAGCCGCTCCCCCAGTTGAACTCCCCGGGAAGGCTCTACCGGTTCTTCGGGTTCTAGTAGATCAGGTAGGGGCAAGTTCTCCTGATCTTCTAAGGCGGAGGCACAGATTGCCGTCACATCTTCTATCCTCTCATGGTAGGGTTTGAGCAGGTTTACGTGAAGCATGCGTCTCTTCCCCACCCCTGAGCAGGGGCCGATTACATAGGTAGTATCGCATCGCTGCTCCACTACCTGGTATGGGCCTTGCCAGATGGCCTGCAGCTTGTCTGTGCGGACAGGTTTTAAAATTAAAACCTTCTGTCCCACTTGAAAGCTGCGGTCCCTGGCTCCTCTATCGTACCAGCGTCGCTGACGTCGCTGAGCCGCCTGGAGGTTGGTGTGCACAACCTGAGTTAGCGCCTCCAGACGATCCCTGAACTCCAGTACATATGATACGATAGGGGTTTCGTTAGCTGTACTCTCCCCCTCCCAGTGTTCCCTAATCAAGTTTAAGGGTCCCCGTACTCTTCTCCCAAACAATAGTTCAAATGGGGAGAACCCGGTTGATTCTTGGGGAACCTCTCTATATGCAAAAAGCAGGTGAGGCAGAAACCTCTCCCAGTCTTTGTGGGTTTCCCCGAACGTCCGAAGCATCTGCTTCAGCGTCCCATTAAACCTTTCACATAGTCCATTGGACTGGGGGTGGTAGGCGGAATTGACTATTGGCTTAATGCCACATACCTTCCACATATGTTGGGTGACCTCGGCAGTAAATTGGGTGCCCCGGTCGGATATTATTTCCTGGGGAAACTCTACCCGGGAAAATACTTTCATTAGGGCTTCCGCTACGGTTTCAGCGTGAATGTTAGGGAGAGCCACAGCTTCGGGGTACATGGTGGCGTAGTCCACCACGGTTAGAATATACTTTTTACCAGAGGGACTGGGTTTTGGCAGGGGCCCTATTATGTCCACTGCTACCCTGCTGAAGGGTTCGGCAATAATGGGTAGAGGGCATAACTTGGCCTTGTGGCGATCCCCCCGTTTACCTACTCGCTGGCAAACGTCGCAGGAGGTGCAATACTGTCGCACATCCTGTGAGATTCCGGGCCAGAAAAACGCATGCGTCAGGCGGTATCGGGTACGGGTCATCCCTAGGTGTCCTGACAAGGGGATATCGTGAGCAATTCTGAGCAGCTCCTGCCTATACTTCCGCGGTACTACTAACTGTTTGTTAGTCAAGGTGACAGACCCCCCCACGTCCTTGGCCGTGACACGGTACAATAACTCTCTCTCCCACGTGTAATGCTCCCCCTCTAACCCTGTCTGGTCAGCCTGGGCCCGGTCCCTATAGACTTGTAGAGTGGGATCGGTCTGTACTTCAGTGACAAAGGTAGTCGGGGTATCCCAGGATATGGGAGTCGGTTGGGAGTCATGGTCTCTTACCTGAGCCTCAGAGTGTATCGGTGTAGCCGTGGTGCGAGCCTGTTGCCGTGTGGTTACTGGATGGGCTTCTTGGTAGGGGGCCTGTGGAACAAAGGCAGAGGTCATCTGACCCAAATCATTCCCTAGCACAACATCTGCGGGTAAGTTCTGCATTAGTCCCACTTCTACTGTCCCCTCTCCCGCACCCCAGTTCAAATGTACTTTTGCCGTGGGTAGTCGGTATACAGCTCCCCCGGCTACCCGAACAGCCACAGATCCGCCGGTATGCGTGCCCTCCGATACCAAATGGGGTGCTTTTAGGGTTAAGGTAGCTCCCGAATCCCTCAGTCCCTGAACTTCGTTCCCCTCAAGGGTTACCAGTTGCCGGTGATGCTGCCGGTTATCGGTGGCTCGGACCGACATTACTTCGTGCAATATACCCAGGGGTTCCTCCGCATGAACACTCCACAAATCCTGAGTGGCTGGTTCCCTCTGGTAATGGTGAGCAGCCGCCCTGGGTGCGGGGTTTGGACGCCCTTGATTCCAGGTGGGCCTGCCGCGATTCTGGGTGCATTCTCGGGCCATATGCCCCCATTGTTTACAGGAATGACACTGTATGTTGGCCCGCCCGTTGTATCTGGAAGGTGGCGGTATCTGTCCTTGTGAGGGACGGAACGGAGCGGCTGTGGGCGCTAGAGATGGTGTAGCGCTAGGTAGTCCTGTGGGTCGGGAGTAGCTTTTGGCTACAGGTCCCTGGTGCCTCCGGGCATCAAAGTGTTGATCGGCCAATCTAGCCGCTTCGGTTAGGGTGAGGGGTTTTCTGTCCCGCACCCATTCTTGAGTCTCCGGTGATAATCCGTTAAAAAATTGCTCCAGCAACATCATCTGACGCAATTCCTCCATGGTGGTGGCGTTGCTGGCCTGTATCCACCCTTGGGAGGCTTGATCCAATTTGTGTGCCCATTCTGCGTGCGAATCTCGCTCTGATTTGCGTAAGTGTCTGAACTTGCGCCGGTATGCCTCTGGGGTAATGGCATACCTCTCCAAGATTGCGCGTTTTACTTTTTCATAATCTTTGCTGTCCTCACTGGGCACAGCACGGTACGCTTCGGCTGCCCGACCTGCTAGTTTGCTTGCTAGCAGTTGCACCCATACTGACCGTTCTAGCTCATGCAGATCACACAGTCTTTCAAAGTCCTGCAAGTACCCATCTATTTCGTCCTTTTCCTCGCAAAAAGCTCTGAAGGCCTGGTACGGGATCTTGGGCTTTACCGGGTTGTAAAGGGACCCGGGGTTGGACTCGGTTCGAGTCAAGGTGTGTTGCGGGCTGTGTGCCATAACATATTCCTGCACATTTGCCATCACCAGGTTCAACATGGCATCCGATATAGGCTGCGGCAAAAATGCTAGCCTGGTCCTCATCTCTCTTTCATAGAGGGTTTCCTCCATAACTACTGGGGGTGTAGCGCTGCGGGCTTGGTCTCCCTCCATCAGCTCGGCGATTAGGGTAGCCTTGGTTTTGCTGCTGGCTACTTTCCCTCTGGCTTCCAGTAGTTCCTTTAAAGTCTGTCGTTTCAGTATGGTATAATCAATCTCCATACGAATTGCCTTTGCTTTCCTTGTTCGGTAGTTCCAGTTACACGAACTCCTCTTTTCGGCTGTAAGGTTCGGATCCCACCGCTGCCACCAATTGTAACGGAATGCAGTATATTAGTCCACGATATCCGTTGGTATTCTCAGGAAATCCACAGTCAGAGTAGAAAGCACGGCAATATTCCCCATCCTCCCAGTAACCGGACGAAACACAGTTTCGGAGTCAACTAACTCGCTTTATTCACAGACTTCCATATTTATGCAGTTCCCCTTGCAAGGGGTTTCCTTACAGCTGTTACAGGGGATTTCTCCCATCAGGCATTGTAATTATCCCAACAGGCATTGCTACACGAGAGGGATACTCCCACTAAAATGGACGATTAAGTGGATTATCCCCTCGTGGAGCAAAACCGACAATTTATACAGAAATCCATATTTTATACATTTTTGCTCGCTTTTAGACGAATGACCGTTCGGTAGATAGCTGGGGTCGGCGGGCACATTTAGTGAGAATACCGCTCTGATCCCAGCTAAACTAACCGAACGCCGCACAAAATACACCAAAACATCGAGTTCGGTTTAAAAGTACCGAACATCTATGGGGAACAGAATGTACCGAACGCGGAACTCCCGAACGCTCTGGAAGTCCAGCGGTGTTCGGATCATTGAGTAGCCGTTTTCAGTTCCAGGCTCTCGACGACCGAACACCGCTGCAGAGACAAAGGATCCAAGATGGCCGACCGCCGCATGGTCGGTAGCCGAACGGCGGCCACCTAGGAGAGCCCTTAATTACCGATTGCAACATTGTTACAATCGGTTAATTGGTGCCACACGACTTGTGAATGTGTGGTCTACCTGGGGAGCCCGCATTCGTACGGCGAACGGCTGGAATAGCCGTGTTCCGTCGAACGAATACTTTGTATGCTGGCAGCGTATGGCTGCCAGCATGCGAACGGCCATAACACAGCACTTATACAGGTAAGGACATACAGTATACATTCAGCCTATGGACAACCTGCAATACATATAGTCTAGAAGTGGCTAGTTTTGCCACAGTTACATTCTAGGTCATTTTTTTTAATCAAGTCACTGTCCAAGATTTTATGGATTCTAATATCCCCCATAAATAATATATCTGTATTTAATTCCTGTCTAACAATATCCAGCATTAGATTGATAGATATGAAGCTTTTAGCTAGATATTGAAAAGTATTTCTTGGACTCAGATTACATTTGGAAAATAAGCTAGTAAAAGGTTTATCTTGTGGGGGCGGAGCCTAACTTTAAATGGAGACAGACACATGAGCCTTTAGCTCTCTTACCCTGGGCGCTTAAGCCGCATCCATCAGAGACAATAACGGCGAACCTTGCACCTGATTTACCGACATATAGTATACAAACCACCTGTTGCCCACCATGGGATGCAACAAAAAAACAGAGAGAAAACACTCCATCCGTGGCCACGATGTTCTGCGCCAAAGATCAAAGTCAGCCATCTTTATCTCAAGCTCCAACTGATTCAGGCTCAGATTCTGACGGGAGCAATACCTCCCTCACCCCTGAAGCCCCCCCCTCACAAAGGGTGACCTCCGTAAGATGCTATGGGAGATGTCTGAAGAAATCAAGGCTTACACTACGGCCACGCTCAAAAAGCAATTTACCGGCCTAAAAGATTAAATAGAGGCCCTAAACTCTTGCACCAGCCACGCGGAAAACCAAATCTCAGACATCCAAGCAAAATCCGTGACACATCATCACGATATCGACGTGCTCAAAGTCAAAATTATGACCCTGGAGGAATCAGTCCTGCAGGCAAAATACACGGATCAGGGGCTGTAGTTTAACATAGACTTTCTCCGCTGATGTTCCAGGAGTTGCTCAGGATCAAGTAAATTATCACAGGAAGAACAGCACAAGTAGTAAATAAAATAATCCACAAATATCCCATCACCTTTTCCAATGACTGGACGACACACAGTATCAGGAGCAGAACTGATGTTTAATGCAACTCTCCCATGCAAGGGAGACACCCACAGAAAATTATACATTCTCAAATCACAAACTGGTTACAGCCCACACATCCCCTCTCCTTAGCCTGGGAGATAACCCAATTAACAGTGCAATTGAAACATACATTTTCCCTTCGTATAGTGGCAGTACTCACAAGTGGGATGTTCCTTCCGGTCTTGGACAAGAAGCTCCCCTTTCTTTGAGATTTATAGCTGTGCTCCGCCTGCTGCCTCCATAAAACCTGTAAGCCCTGATAACACACCAGTTCTTCTTGTCCCGGCAAACGGGACGGACAGGTTCCCCCGGTCTGGTGGAGAATGGTGCGATCAGCACAGGCTGCTGATCGAGGAGGTGAGTGCCACAGAACTGAGTGGCACAGTACTTCCGGTCTCGCGTTACGGAACGCGACCGGGTACTGCAATTTCTGTGGCTTCCTCGATGAGTTCCCGGGCGGTCCTCCTCGTCGGCATTACGCATGCGCACAGCGGTGGAACACACGCCTGGGAGGAGTTGCGTTCCACCAAACACGGAATCGCGCTACTGCGCATGCGCGAGACGTTGTTTTGGCGCCAAATTCAAAAAATGTGAAAATAAAGCTGTGCAGAACCTTTCTGACTCCAAGGGTGGGTGTATAGTTCTGGTTCTCCGTGTGTCACGATTCAGGGAACCTAACACGCTAACAGGTCACAGATAGTAAAGGGTGCAGTACCGGTCCTTAGAATGGCTGGGCTAAGCACACTAAGAAAAGTCAGGAGACAAGCCAAGTAGAGGGAGCCAGAAAACAGGAGAACGAGAAACAAGCCGAGGTCAAAGGAATGGAGAAAGCAGGAGAATCGGAATAACAAGCCAAATATACGGTAACCAGAGAGACACACGAGCAAAAAGCAATTCAGGTATCAAAGACCACAACAGGGCACTGAGAGACAGGAAAGGTAAGTATTTAAACCCTGAGCTTAATTCTGATTGGATAACTTCCAATCAGAATTAACAATCACACGTGGGGGATATCTATACCCCCGACTGTGATTATTGTGCTGTAGCTTTAACGCCGGGTCACGTGAGTGACCCCGGCGTTCAGATAGAAGTGCCGGCTCCCAGCATGCAGCGTTATACATGCTGCCGCTGGGAGGAGGAGAGGAGGATGCGAGCGGCGTGTCAAGAGGAGAGGACGCCGCTCGCTGACAGGTAAGGGGAGAGGGGACCGCGGGCGGCGACGGACCGAGGGTGAGTGCTGCGAGAGGATTGCAGCCTCCCCTCACAGCTGCCCGCAGAGCCCTGACACCGTGTCACCAGCCCTCCTACACGGACCTTAGGTGGTTTAAGGTGAGGTTTAACTTTTTAAACTCTCCTTTTATTCACCTATACTTTTGCATGCTTCAATTGATCAATTTATCACTTTATTAATTATTTACTATTCTGGTATTTCACAGATATGTCCAGCCCTATATCTCCGGATAAGGCAGATAAAGACAAAATGTCAACATCTGTCCCCAAAAAAGCCACAAGCAAGTCTAAGCACTTATGTTGTCTGGAATGTGCTGTACCTCTACCGGACGGATGTCGCAAAAAGACATGTAATCAGTGCTCTTCAGAATTACTAGAGAAAGCAAAACAGACGGATATGGCATCCTTCCTGGGCTGGTTTTAGGAAAATTTGTCCCAGACATTTGAGTCTTTTAAAGATTCTGTGAAGAAAGAACCGGCTATTCAAGAGAAACTGCCTAAAAAACGTAGGAGGAATAGATCTCCTTCTGTGTCTGATGTCTCTTCAGGAGAATGCTCTTTTTCTTCACCTTCGGATATTTCCAGCCTGGCTTCAAGTGTGGAGGAGGGCTTTCCACCAGAAGAGCTGAAGAAATGTATTAAAGAAGTGACGACGGCTGTACAAGAAACTGAACCTACCAAGGGTAAGGTTAAAGGTTTCCCAATGTCTCCTAAAATTTTGCATCTCCTTCATAGAGAATGGAAGAATCCTGAAAGACGTGCGTTTATTTCAAAGCATTTTAAACTGCTGTTCAAGTTACAGTCAGAAGAAAAATAGGAAGATCTTCCTAAAGTGGATATTCAGATTGCCCAGCTGTCAAAGAAAACCACTATACCCATTGGAGAAGTCTCAGGTCTTAAAGACCCAATGGACAAACAAACCAAAACTTCATGTAGAAGAATATTCCAGGCCGCAGGATATCAGTGCAGAGCTGAAATTGCAGGTTCAGCGGTTCTCAGAGCTCAGAGCGTTTGGCTACAAGCACTGGAAGATTCCCTTATGAGAAAATCCGATTCAGATCCTTCCCATCTCATGTTCCTACTGAAACTATCCAATGAATTCCTTTCGGATGCCTCTGATGAGTTTCTTTGTTTATCAGCAAGAATTATGGGGTTGTCGTCAGTAGCCAGAAGAGCGCTTTGGCTACGAACATGGACAGCTGATTCAGCGTCTAAGGCAGCCTTATGTGAATTACCCTTTGAGAGGAACAACCTTTTTGGTACTCCTTTAGAAGACATTATTAAACAGATGTCGGATACGAAGAAAGCCCTACCTCTGGAATCAAGAACCCAGGGATATAAAATATTTCAGTACAAGGGTCAGCGGTCCTTTCGTTACCAAGGGCGGTTTCGCAGGTTTCAAAAACATGGTGGGAACAACAGCTAGTGGTCTAGACACGAATGCAACAGGCAAGACAAAAAGAGGAAGTTTTGACGCCAAAAGAGTAGGAGGACGCCTTCGGTTCTTCGCCCACGAATGGAAAAAAAGTACTTCAAATGGGTGGATTATAAGAACCGTTTCAGAAGGTTACAGGATAAAGTTTTTGTCAAGACCACGGCCATCCTTCCTACTGTCAAGCTATCCTTCAAGGATGAAAACAGAGGCTCTCCTAACAGAAGCGCTCCTTCTTTTAAGAAAATATGTGGTAGAGAAGGTACCCAAACGTTGGGAATTTCAGGGAGTTTACTCACGCCTTTTTCTGGTTCAAAAACCAGATGGATCCTTTCGGCCGATTCTAGACCTGAAACAAGTCAACACCTGCATACCATACCAGAAGTTCCGTATGGAAAGTACTCTGTCTGTAACGCACATTTTACAATAGGGAGATTTCATGGCAAAGTTAGATTTAAAAGATGCTTATCTCCATGTACCAGTTTCAGAATCTTCCCGGAAGTTTCTCAGATTTGCGGTTCTAACAAGAAAGCGAAGGATTCTCCATTTGCAATTCAAGGCTCTTCCCTTTGGCCTATCCTCAGCTCCTCAAGTTTTTACAAAGATCCTGGCACCCATAGCAGCAGTTTTACATCTCAAAGGTATCTCGATTGTTTCATACCTGGACGATTGGTTCCTGAAAGCACAATCAAGGCAACTGCTAAAAATTCATCTCAGGATTGCGATGAAGGTTTTAAAAGATCATGGTTGGATCCTGAACCTGGAAAAATCCAAGTTGACTCCGTCACGGAGTCTAGAATTCTTGGGGCTTCGGCTAGAAGCATAGTCCCTCTCTCTTTTTCTACCAATAAAGAAACAATTGAGGATTTTAAAAGCCGTATCAAAGCTGCAAAAAACCTAAGCTCAATCAGAGATGCTATGAGGTTACTAGGCCTCGTCACTTCTGCAATCCCGGCAGTAGCCTGGGCAAAGGCGGAATCAAAACCATTGCAATGGGACATTCTTTCCCAATGGACACGAAAACAGGAAGATCTAGACTCTGCCTTCCACCTATCCGAGGGGGTGAAAAGACAACTGAACTGGTGGAAAGACAGAAGCAACATCTCAAAGGGCCTATCGTTTGCACAGAAACAGTGGATTACGATAACCACAGATGCCTCCCAGATGGGTCTAGGTTCTCAGTTCCATCAAGGTCTTTGGAACAGAGAAGAGGCATGCGCTTCATCAAATTTCAGGGAATTAAAAGCGGTTTGGAAGGTGTGGTGTATCACCAAATTAATATATATATATTACACAAAGTTTGTCTACATTAAAAAGGTATTTATTTAGAAGGCAACAACACAATATTATAAATGTATCACAAACACACAGCCCAGACCCACGGAGCAACAACCCTTTTAAATCTATCTATCTATATAGTAATCCCCTTCCCCACACGTTTGATCTCACCCACGGATAGGCCTTCACATCTAGTAATGGCTCACTGCTGCAAGTCCAACATCACATCCACCAAGGAAGAAAAGGAAGCAACAGAGTGTAACATGGTTCCCCATGCTAGCACATGGCGTCTGCACATCTGCTCTGCAGCAGAGCCAAGAAGGAACAGAGAGGAATGAGGATAGAGGGGGAGTGGTTATCTCTTTCCTGACTTGTAAAGGTATTGAATTACCATATCAAAGGTTAAGCTTATCCCCCTGTAAGAAAGATCTACATGAACTTGGTCACATGACCCCTGGTCACTATGTTAGTTTGATGACAGAATGTCACCACATTCCCTCACTTTTTCTTCTCTTATGTTGAGCACATTTAAAAAATAATATCTAAACTAACTTTATCTATCTAAACTATGAGATCTGAAGTAGGAAAGGGTAGCACAGGAATTAGTGTAAGTGAGATGAGTAAGGTAAAAGAAAACAGTCAAATAGGGGTTATCACAGTATCTCCCAGCATGCAGCGTTATACATGCTGCCGCTGGGAGGAGGAGAGGAGGATGCGAGCGGCGTGTCAAGAGGAGAGGACGCCGCTCGCTGACAGGTAAGGGGAGAGGGGACCGCGGGCGGCGACGGACCGAGGGTGAGTGCTGCGAGAGGATTGCAGCCTCCCCTCACAGCTGCCCGCAGAGCCCTGACACCGTGTCACCAGCCCTCCTACACGGACCTTAGGTGGTTTAAGGTGAGGTTTAACTTTTTAAACTCTCCTTTTATTCACCTATACTTTTGCATGCTTCAATTGATCAATTTATCACTTTATTAATTATTTACTATTCTGGTATTTCACAGATATGTCCAGCCCTATATCTCCGGATAAGGCAGATAAAGACAAAATGTCAACATCTGTCCCCAAAAAAGCCACAAGCAAGTCTAAGCACTTATGTTGTCTGGAATGTGCTGTACCTCTACCGGACGGATGTCGCAAAAAGACATGTAATCAGTGCTCTTCAGAATTACTAGAGAAAGCAAAACAGACGGATATGGCATCCTTCCTGGGCTGGTTTTAGGAAAATTTGTCCCAGACATTTGAGTCTTTTAAAGATTCTGTGAAGAAAGAACCGGCTATTCAAGAGAAACTGCCTAAAAAACGTAGGAGGAATAGATCTCCTTCTGTGTCTGATGTCTCTTCAGGAGAATGCTCTTTTTCTTCACCTTCGGATATTTCCAGCCTGGCTTCAAGTGTGGAGGAGGGCTTTCCACCAGAAGAGCTGAAGAAATGTATTAAAGAAGTGACGACGGCTGTACAAGAAACTGAACCTACCAAGGGTAAGGTTAAAGGTTTCCCAATGTCTCCTAAAATTTTGCATCTCCTTCATAGAGAATGGAAGAATCCTGAAAGACGTGCGTTTATTTCAAAGCATTTTAAACTGCTGTTCAAGTTACAGTCAGAAGAAAAATAGGAAGATCTTCCTAAAGTGGATATTCAGATTGCCCAGCTGTCAAAGAAAACCACTATACCCATTGGAGAAGTCTCAGGTCTTAAAGACCCAATGGACAAACAAACCAAAACTTCATGTAGAAGAATATTCCAGGCCGCAGGATATCAGTGCAGAGCTGAAATTGCAGGTTCAGCGGTTCTCAGAGCTCAGAGCGTTTGGCTACAAGCACTGGAAGATTCCCTTATGAGAAAATCCGATTCAGATCCTTCCCATCTCATGTTCCTACTGAAACTATCCAATGAATTCCTTTCGGATGCCTCTGATGAGTTTCTTTGTTTATCAGCAAGAATTATGGGGTTGTCGTCAGTAGCCAGAAGAGCGCTTTGGCTACGAACATGGACAGCTGATTCAGCGTCTAAGGCAGCCTTATGTGAATTACCCTTTGAGAGGAACAACCTTTTTGGTACTCCTTTAGAAGACATTATTAAACAGATGTCGGATACGAAGAAAGCCCTACCTCTGGAATCAAGAACCCAGGGATATAAAATATTTCAGTACAAGGGTCAGCGGTCCTTTCGTTACCAAGGGCGGTTTCGCAGGTTTCAAAAACATGGTGGGAACAACAGCTAGTGGTCTAGACACGAATGCAACAGGCAAGACAAAAAGAGGAAGTTTTGACGCCAAAAGAGTAGGAGGACGCCTTCGGTTCTTCGCCCACGAATGGAAAAAAAGTACTTCAAATGGGTGGATTATAAGAACCGTTTCAGAAGGTTACAGGATAAAGTTTTTGTCAAGACCACGGCCATCCTTCCTACTGTCAAGCTATCCTTCAAGGATGAAAACAGAGGCTCTCCTAACAGAAGCGCTCCTTCTTTTAAGAAAAGATGTGGTAGAGAAGGTACCCAAACGTTGGGAATTTCAGGGAGTTTACTCACGCCTTTTTCTGGTTCAAAAACCAGATGGATCCTTTCGGCCGATTCTAGACCTGAAACAAGTCAACACCTGCATACCATACCAGAAGTTCCGTATGGAAAGTACTCTGTCTGTAACGCACATTTTACAATAGGGAGATTTCATGGCAAAGTTAGATTTAAAAGATGCTTATCTCCATGTACCAGTTTCAGAATCTTCCCGGAAGTTTCTCAGATTTGCGGTTCTAACAAGAAAGCGAAGGATTCTCCATTTGCAATTCAAGGCTCTTCCCTTTGGCCTATCCTCAGCTCCTCAAGTTTTTACAAAGATCCTGGCACCCATAGCAGCAGTTTTACATCTCAAAGGTATCTCGATTGTTTCATACCTGGACGATTGGTTCCTGAAAGCACAATCAAGGCAACTGCTAAAAATTCATCTCAGGATTGCGATGAAGGTTTTAAAAGATCATGGTTGGATCCTGAACCTGGAAAAATCCAAGTTGACTCCGTCACGGAGTCTAGAATTCTTGGGGCTTCGGCTAGAAGCATAGTCCCTCTCTCTTTTTCTACCAATAAAGAAACAATTGAGGATTTTAAAAGCCGTATCAAAGCTGCAAAAAACCTAAGCTCAATCAGAGATGCTATGAGGTTACTAGGCCTCGTCACTTCTGCAATCCCGGCAGTAGCCTGGGCAAAGGCGGAATCAAAACCATTGCAATGGGACATTCTTTCCCAATGGACACGAAAACAGGAAGATCTAGACTCTGCCTTCCACCTATCCGAGGGGGTGAAAAGACAACTGAACTGGTGGAAAGACAGAAGCAACATCTCAAAGGGCCTATCGTTTGCACAGAAACAGTGGATTACGATAACCACAGATGCCTCCCAGATGGGTCTAGGTTCTCAGTTCCATCAAGGTCTTTGGAACAGAGAAGAGGCATGCGCTTCATCAAATTTCAGGGAATTAAAAGCGGTTTGGAAGGTGTGGTGTATCACCAAATGAATATATATATATTACACAAAGTTTGTCTACATTAAAAAGGTATTTATTTAGAAGGCAACAACACAATATTATAAATGTATCACAAACACACAGCCCAGACCCACGGAGCAACAACCCTTTTAAATCTATCTATCTATATAGTAATCCCCTTCCCCACACGTTTGATCTCACCCACGGATAGGCCTTCACATCTAGTAATGGCTCACTGCTGCAAGTCCAACATCACATCCACCAAGGAAGAAAAGGAAGCAACAGAGTGTAACATGGTTCCCCATGCTAGCACATGGCGTCTGCACATCTGCTCTGCAGCAGAGCCAAGAAGGAACAGAGAGGAATGAGGATAGAGGGGGAGTGGTTATCTCTTTCCTGACTTGTAAAGGTATTGAATTACCATATCAAAGGTTAAGCTTATCCCCCTGTAAGAAAGATCTACATGAACTTGGTCACATGACCCCTGGTCACTATGTTAGTTTGATGACAGAATGTCACCACATTCCCTCACTTTTTCTTCTCTTATGTTGAGCACATTTAAAAAATAATATCTAAACTAACTTTATCTATCTAAACTATGAGATCTGAAGTAGGAAAGGGTAGCACAGGAATTAGTGTAAGTGAGATGAGTAAGGTAAAAGAAAACAGTCAAATAGGGGTTGCATCACCCCACATTCCCCCACTTTTTCTTCATCTATGTTGCTCCGTTATCTAGTTATCCCTCTAGTACAAGAGAACCTAGTGGGAGCAAAAACCTGATATACAGGAGAAATTCAACCCACCGTCCCTCCGGAATAGTTCCCTCAGCGACATAAGTTCTCCTGTACTTTCCTATGGCTGTCAATTCACATTTTATACAAATTTGTCACAAAAAAAAACAAAAAACATCACATCCACCAAGGAAGAAAAGGAAGCAACAGAGTGTAACATGGTTCCTCATGCTCAGGGCCGTTTGAAGGAATTTGGGGGCCCCAAGCAAAACGGACATGGAGGCCCCCACATGCACGCTCAAGGTCTGGGCCCCCCGGCGCCTGCACCCGGGTCCTCCCCCCTCCCCCGAGTCCGCCCACAGGGATGCAGTGTCTGCAGGGCTGGTGCAAGGATTTTTGCCGCCCTAGGCAAAAGTAAAGTTTGCCGCCCCCATGTGACATCACAGTGCCCCACCCATATGATCTGCCATGTTAACTAACACAGTGCTGCAGTGCCGCCGTGTTTACAATAAAAGGCCTGCAGGGACAGGCTATAGACACCAGAACCACTACATTAAGCTGCAGTGGTTTTGGGGACTATAGTGTCCCTTTAATGTGAGGTAAATTAGAGATTAGTGCCACGAATAATATACTAGATTGCCTACTTACAACCAGATGAGGATGATGATGGGCTTCAGCTGCCGTCTGGCTCCACTGGTCTGGTGTAGAACAGGCTCTCTGGAGGCGGTTTGTAACTGTGGTCACAAAAATCAATGTTCTGGGAGAACGGGAAGCAGCTCCATTTTTGAGGGCCATTTACACAGCTCAAGGTCTGGCTCCCAGGGTCCACCTTCATGTTCCACCAATGAGTTTGTTCACAGGGGTGTGTGTGTGTGTGGGGGGGGGGGAATGTCCTGATGTGTGTAAGGAATGCATTGTGTGAATCTGTGTTTGTATGTGTAAGGGCTGCAAGGTGAGTTTGTGTATGTATGGGATGCAGTGTGTGTGTCTGTAAGGCAGTTTCCCAACCCAGTCCTCAAGGCACACCTACCAGTCCAGGATTTAAGGATTACCGAGTTTTGTCTAAGGTGTTTTTAGAAAAAAAAGAAAAAAAAACCTTAGACACAACTGGGTCACCCCTAAAGCCTGGACTGGTAGGAGTGCCTTGAGGACTGGGTTGGGAAACACTGCTGTAAGGGATGCACTGAGTGTGTGGAAGGGGTGCATTGTGTGTTGCTGTGTGTAAGGGGTGCATTGTGTGTGTGTGTGTCTGTGTGTAATGCATTGTGTGTTTTTCTGTGTGCAAGGGGTGCATTGTGTGTGTGTGTGTGTGAGTGATGGATGTCAATCTCTCCCCCTACCCCCGTCAATTTCCTTCTTCTCCCCCTCCCTCTCATTTCCTTCTTCTCCCCCTCCCTCTCATTTCCTTCCTTCTCCCCCCTCCAATTTCCTTCCTCGCCCCTCCAATTTCCTTCCTCGCCCCCTCCAATTTCCTTCCTCCCTCCCCCTCCAATTTCCTTCCTCCCTCCCCCCTCAAGTTTCCTTCCTCCCTCCCCCCTCAAATTTCCTTCCTCTCCCCCTCCCTCAAATTTCCTCCCTTCCTCTCCCCCCTCACTCTCCCTCAAATGTCCTCCCTTCCTCTCCCCCCTCCCTCAAATGTCCTCCCTTCCTCTCCCCCCTCAAATTCCTACCTCTCCCCCCACTCCCTCAAATTTCCTTCCTCTCCCCCCTTCTAATTTCCTCCCTTCCTCTCCCCCCACTCACTGAAATGTCCGCCCCCAACTGGCTTTCCCTGACACCCGGCGGTGTGTCTCTCCCTGGCTGAGTGCTTCCTCTTCAGCTCCCTTGCGCGCCGCGTACTGATGCCGGAGCCGGAAGATGACGTCATCTTCCATCTTCCGGCTCCGGCATCAGTATGGTGCGCGAGGGAGCTGAAGAGGAAGCACTCAGAGGATAGTGCTCCCTCACGCGCCCGTCGGGTGTCAGCAGGGCCAGCCTCTGGGGGGCCCTGAGGTGACCGGCTGCTGGGCCCCCAGGAGAAGAGGCTGGCCCAGTGGGTACATACCGGGCCCCCTGCGACCCGGTATTTACCCACTGAATGTGGGGCCCGGACGACCTGAGCAGTCCGGGCCCCCCAGGACCGCATGCCCCTGCCGGCTCTGCTTGGGGCCCCGGGCCAGCTCGGGGCCCCAAGCAGTTGCTTGTTTTGCCTGTCGGGTAGCGACGGGCCTGCTCATGCTAGCACATGGAATGAGGATAGAGGGGGAGTGGTTATCTCTTTCCTGACTTGTAAAGGTATTGAATTACCATATCAAAGGTTAAGCTTATCCCCCTGTAAGAAAGATCTACATGAACTTGGTCACATGACCCCTGGTCACCATGATAGTTTGATGACAGAATGTCACCACAGAAGGCTCTGGTTTCCTTCAGCTCAGTCGTCACCAATCAGACAGTGAGGATTCAGTCAGACAATGCCACTATGGTGGCTTATTTGAATCACCAAGGAGGCACAAAGGTAAAAGCTCTACAAGATCTCTGCTACCGCATAATGTCCTGGGCCCAAGCGAATCTTCTCGCAATATCAGCTACCCATATCAGAGGGTCTCTAAACATTATTGCAGACGACCTCAGCAGAAGCCATTGGTCTCAGGCAGACTGGGCGCTATCAAACCAAGTTTTCTTGGAGCTGGTTTCTCGCTTTGGCAGGCCAGAGATAGACTTGTTGGCCACAAGGAGAAACAGAAAAGTATAAAGATTTGTACCCCCCACAGAGTACCCCTACCCCCCCACACACAGTACCCCTACCCCCCCACACAGCACCCCTACCCCCCACAGAGTACCCCTACCCCCCACACACAGTACCCCTACCCCCCCACACACAGTACCCCTACCCCCCCACACAGTGCCCCTACCCCCACACACAGCACCCCTACCCCCACACACAGCACCCCTACCCCCACACACAGCACCCCTACCCCCCACACACAGCACCCCTACCCACACACACAGCACCCCTACCCACACACAGCTCCCCTACCCCCACACACAGCTCCCCTACCCACACACAGCTCCCCTACCCCCCACACACAGCTCCCCTACCCCCCACACACAGCACCCCTACCCCCACACACAGCACCCCTACCCACACACAGCTCCCCTACCCCACACACAGCACCCCTACCCCACACACAGCACCCCTACCCCCACACACATCACCCCTACCCCACACACAGCACCCCTACCCCCACACACAGCACCCCTACCCCCACACACATCACCCCTACCCCCCACACAGCTCCCCTACCCCCACACACAGCACCCCTACCCCCACACACAGCACCCCTACCCCCCACACAGCTCCCCTACCCCCACACACAGCACCCCTACCCCCCCCACACAGCACCCCTACCCCCCCACACAGCACCCCTACCCCCCCACACAGCACCCCTACCCCCCCACACAGCACCCCTACCCCCCACACACAGTACCCCTACCCCCCACAGCACCCCTACCCCCCCACACAGTACCCCTACCCCCCACACAGCACCCCTCCCCCACACCCAGCATCCCACCTCCACCCCTCCCCCACACCCAGCTTCCCTCCCCTCCCCTACATCCAGCATCGCTCCCCACCCCTACCTCGACACACAGCACACCTACCCCCCATACACAGCACCCCTACCCCCCACACACAGCAGCCCTACCCCCGACATAGCACCCCTACTCCCCACAATACAGCACCCCTACCCCTGCACAGCAGCCCTACCCCTCACACAGCACAGCACCCCTGTCTCACACACACACACACACCACCCCTCACACACACATGCATGTATGTCTATGTATGTATGTCTGGATGCATGCATGTTTGTCTGTATGTCTATGTCTGTCTGTCTGTATGCGTGTATGTCTGTCTGTATGCATGTATGTATGTGTATGTATGTCTGTCTGCATGCATGTATGTGTATGTATGTCTGTCTGCATGCATGTATGTGTATGTATGTCTGTCTGCATGTCTGTCCGTATGTCTGTATGTATGTATATGTCTGTATGTATGTCTGTATGTATGTATATGTCTGTATGTATGTCTGTATGTATGTCTATGTCTGTCTGACTGCATGCATGTCTACGTATGTATGTCTGTCTATGTATGTTTGTGTATGTCTGTATGCATACATGTATGTATGTCTATGTATGTATATATGTATGTCTGTATGTCATTCTATATGTATATATGTATGTCTGTATGTCTGTATGTCAGTATGAATGTATGTCTGCATATTATTATGAACGTAGGTCTGTGTGTATGGATGTCTGTATGCATGTATGTGTCAGTATGTCTGTATATATGCATGTATGTCAGTCTGTATGTCTGTATGCCATTATGAGTGTGTCTGTATGCCATTATGAATGTATGTGTGTATGGATGTCAGTGTCTGTATGAATGTGTGTGTATGTGTGTATGTATCTATGTATGTATGTATGTCGGTCGGTGTCTGTATGTATGTGTGTCTGTATGTATGTTATTATGTGTCTGTCTGTCACTATGTATGCCTGTGTGTATGTCTCAGTATGTATGCCTGTATGCATGTATGTCTGTTTCAGTATGTGTGTCTGTTAGTATGTATCTGTGTCCTTTTGTATCAGTGTGTGCATTTGTGTCTGTGTGTGGACCCAGTGGGCGGTATTTGGAGGCGGGCCCCAGGGGGCCCAGACCCTGAGCTGAGTTAGGGGCCCCAAAATTTCTGGTGGCGGCCCTGCACACACACCACTCATACACACAGCACCCCTCACACACACCACCCCTCACACACACACACACACCACCGCTCATACACACAGCACCCCTCACACACACACCACCACTCATACACACACCACCCCTCATACACACCTCTCACACACACACAGCACACACAGCACACACAGAAACCCTCAGACACACAGCACACACACAGCACCCCTCAATGCCCCTTAAACTACACCCCTCAATGCAGTATGTGTGTGTATTCAGCAGTCTGTGTGTGTGTGTGTGTGTGTGTATTCCGCAGTCTGTGTGTGTGTGTATTCAGTAGTCTGTGTGTGTGTGTATTCAGCAGTCTGTGTGTGTGTGTGTATTCAGCAGTCTGTGTGTGTGTGTGTATTCAGCAGTCTGTGTGTGTGTGTGTGTGTGTGTGTATTCAGCAGTCTGTGTGTGTGTGTGTATTCAGCAGTCTGTGTGTGTGTGTGTATTCAGCAGTCTGTGTGTGTGTACTCAGCGGACTGTATGTGTGTGTATTCAGCGGGCTGTGTGTATGTATTCAGCAGTCTGTGTGTGTGTATTCAGCAGTCTGTGTGTGTGTACTCAGCAGTCTGTCTGTGTGTACTCAGCAGTCTGTGTGTGTGTACTCAGCAGTCTGTGTGTGTACTCAGCAGTCTGTCTGTATGTGTATTCAGCAGACTGTGTGTGTGTGTATTCAGCAGTCTCTGTATTCAGCAGTCTTGTGTGTGTATATTCAGCAGACTGTGTGTATGTATTCAGCAGACTATGTGTGTATGTATTGCATTTGTTGGAGATACTAATAAATATAAGCTTAATTTGATCTATTTTTATCATTATTTAAAATTTGTATTATTGAACTCTGCTGTTGTGTTCTTTTAAAACAAAAGTTGTTAATTAGTTCGGACAACAGTACGAGTTGTGTTTTCTAAACTTAAACCTCAATATTGAGGTTTAATTGCCGTGTTGGCACTTTAAGGAAAAAAAGTCGGCATGTATTGCGATTTGGGCACTCGGGCTCAAAAAGGTTCGCCATCACTGTCCTAGACGGTCTTTCGATCCCTTGGAACTTCGACATGGCTTATGTTTTCCCTCCTATCGCTCTTATACCAGGGATTGTCCAGAAAATAAGATGGGAGAAGGCAAGAATTTTGGCAGTCCTACCCTTCTGGCCGAACAGAAGTTGGTTTTCTGAAGTAGAAAACATGACCATCTCACGTTGGCATCTCCCAGTTTCTTCTCACATTTTAGAGAATGTGACTCTTCCCGTAGAAACCCTGGAGATGTTTCACCTGACGGCCTGGTTGCTGCAAGGATGATCCTTCAAGGTCATGGTCTTATGTGATGTTTTGCTGTCCTCTGTCCACTTGTCCACTTCAAAAATCTATTTCAGGGTTTGGATGAAGTTTAGAACCTGGTGTTCACTTCGGGGTTCGGATCCTGCCAAAGACTCAGTCCTGGAAATTCTTTATTTTTGCAAGATGGGTTTGAAGCCGGCCTAGGGGTATCTACGCTCAAAGGCCAGATTTCAGCTCTTAGTCACTTCCTGGTTCGTGACATTGCCTCAAACATGCTTGTACGAAGGTTTATTAAGTCCATACGGTTGAAGAGGCCTCCCAAGCTGGTTCCTTTTCCTACCTGGGATTTGTCTATGGTTCTTCAAGCCCTTTGTGAACCACTGTTTGAACCGTTACTTCAACCCATCAAGCTGCTTACCTTCAAGACGGCTTTCCTGGTGGCTATCACCTCCGCTTGGAGAATAGGTGAGATCCAAGCTCTATCTTCTTCTCTGGAGTTTACCATATTTCATCAAGAAAAAGTGGTACTGCATCCCAGGCCTTCTTTTTTGCCCAAGGTTATATCAAGTGCTGCGATTAACCAGCCTATTATTCTGCCGGCCTTTTGTCAATCACCTACATCAGATCTGGAAAGAAAGTGGCATCTCCTGATTGTTAGGAGATCCCTGAAGATCTACCTTCGGAAGTCTCAGGGGTTTAGATCCTCGGATCATCTATTTGTCTACTTTCAAGGCAAATATAAGGGTTGTGCTGTCTCTGGACCCTCGTTAGCTAGATGGCTGACAAATACCATCAGGTTGGCCTATCACTCCAAAGGGATTCCTCTTAGATTCCCATTAAAGCCTCATTCACTAGGGCTATGGCGACCTCCTGGGCTGAAAGAGCAGCAGCATCACCTGAAGATATCTGCAAAGTGGCTACTTGGTCTTCATTACATACCTTTATCAAGCATTATAGGCTGGACATATTCTCATCATCTGAGGCTGCTTTGGGGCATAAGGTGCTGCAAGCTGTGTCCCCACCCTTTATTTTGTTGCAGGGATCTTGCTATATCCCACTTGTGAATACTGCCACTATACGAAGGGAAAAACAGTAATTTTACTTACCGTAAATTCCTTTTTTCTTTGTGTAGTGGCAGTACTGGCTTTCCCTCCGCTTTGATGTGGATTAAAATAATTTGCATTACTCGGTCTCAGTTTGGTTCTTTTTTATTACTGGTGTGTTATCAGGGCTTACAGGTTTTATGGAGGCAGCAGGCGGAGCACAGCTATAAATCTCAAAGAAGGGGGAGCTTCTTGTCCAAGACCAGAAGGAACATCCCACTTGTGAGTACTGCCACTATACAAAGAAAAAAGGAATTTACGGTAAGTAAAATTACTGTTTTTTCCCTGTTTTCTGGATGTACCCAAAGACTATGACATACACCCCTAAATTACATATCCCCTGATAGCCCTGATCTGGGTGAGCAACATACTCAAAAATCACCCAGATCGGTTCAGGGGTTCGTTTTACCGACAGCACACGAGGCAGTAGCTGAAAGGAGTTCCATGTATTTTGGCCTTGCGGTCGGTCTCCGTTCTTGAGGTGAAAACCACGAAAATAGTCAATAGAATGGGCTCTGCCAGGGGCGGGGCTTAGCGGGCGCTCAGCACAAGCGCCATTTCTGGAGCTCCACGAGCCACGCACCGAAAATCGGTAATTACCCGCTAACCCACTGGGTTAACACCGACTGACACACGCTCATCGGCTGCAGGAATCCGAGAGGCACGCTCGATGCCATTTTTTTTCAACAAACGGGCACAAAACAAAAACGTAGGCCTCTCACACAGTCGGCCTGAGAACCACGCTGCACACCTCCACAGCCTGGGGGGACCCGGACTGGCTCACACCTGACCTCCAAGAAACAGGTACAAGGGACAGGGGAGATGGGCAGAAAATCCCATAAATCACAGGCACATGCCCCCCAAGATACACAGGACATAGGCATGCTGCTCCAACGTCCACGGCCACACAGAGAGCAGGAGCAGACTGAGACAGAGGCCTGTGCCCACCAGGGGAAGGAAGGGGTGAGTGACACTGCACAAAAGCCACCCCTAGCGGAGACCCAAACCATGCATACCCCGACTACCTCAGAACCCGCAACCAGACAGGACATAGACAACCTGCTTGACCGCATCCAAAAGCTCTTTGCTGCCGACATAGCCGCGGTGTGGACTGAAGTACATGCAGTAACCGCCCGGGTCCAGGCAACAGACGCAACCATAGCCGACTTACAACGCCAAATTTCGGCAGTAGGAGACTCTGTCGCTCGGCTGCAGACACAACACTCTGACGCCTCCCCCAGAATAGATGCACTTGACGAAAGGACACGCCAGAAAAATATAAAGATCAAGGGAGTAGCAGAAACAGTGTCAAACAAGGAACTACCACACCTCATCAGGAGAATGGTGTCTAAGTTACTCCCAGCAAAACTAGCCAAGCAATTCACACAAGATGGGGCATACCGCATCGCCAAGTCTCCTAGGGCACCACCCACAGCTCCAAGAGGCCTAATATTGCGCTGTGGCACAAGACACTGGAACACACACACAACAACCCCTGCATACTGCCAGTGGGTATAGGTTTTGGGTTCACCATGTCTCTCTAAATACATACATAACCCATAGCAGAATAAGAAGACCATAGGGGACACACGGGCCCTAGACAGACCGGACTAGCTCCCAACAACTGACTATAAAACCCTCTCGAGGGCACTACACCTAGACGTCATACAAACACGGGAGCCCTTCACGCTAGACTTTAATCTCGATAAACAATTTGACTGTTAGTCTAAAGGTTAGACACTCCTGACTCCTCTATTACGACTAATTACCATTTAAAAATGTGCAATGTTTATACAAGCCATGCTTTATTCCACTATGTATGTCAATAATTAACTTGCCCGTGCATATGTTACTGAGTTGCTGCACAAAAAAAAAGAATAAAAAAAAAAAAAAAAAGAATGGGCTCTGCCTTGTTTGTGTGTAGCCTCTTTCCCACAAACGGGTGGAGGTATGGAGGTCTCTGGCATGTTCATGTGGTCGAGTGTCCGATATCGGTTCCAGACACTCGACGACCAAACACCACTGGTGCGTAGGTCAAGATGGCCGTCACCACGTGTTCGCATGTCGAAAGGCGCCCACCCGTTACCTATTCCCCTGGATGTTGGTTTGCCGTCATTGCTTGTAGTGAGGCCTAAGGGGTGCGTGATGTCATTACCACATATAATCTGCATTTCTGTACAACTGAATGTATCCCCATAATGTCTCCTGACTTTTTACGGGTGCTGGTATGGAGCGTCCTCTCCCCCCCAGCATAGTATCTCGACATTCATCCAGATGGGTTGTGTGTATGTATGTATATATATATATATATATATATATATATATAAAAATATATAGAGATCCTTGTCAGCAGGTAGCACGGTCCTCTAGGGCAAAACATGCACTTCATTCCAGGCAACTTAATGCAACTTCATTCCAGGCACTTTATTTGCAAGTTTACACATGAGGCAGCAGCAAATGAAAACATAAATGCAATAATGTAACACAAATCCCTATAAACAAAAACCTAGCTCGTCTGAGCACTAACTAGCATTAGGTTCGCTATCTCTCAGGGGTTAAACTAAAACAAAACAATATTGGTTTAACCAACCTATTAGATAGCAACCTTCTGCTCTCCTTTCTGCACTCCAGTGCTCTCAGCTAGCCTGCTGCTTTCCTTTCTGCACTCCCAGTTCTCCAAACCAGCCTTGACTGCTTCCTTCTGCACTCCCAGTGCTCCAAGCCAGCCTTAACTGCTTCCTTCTGCACTCCCAGTGCTCCAAGCCAGCCTTGACTGCTTTCCTTTTGCGCTCAGTCTCTTTGACTCTCTCACTGGAGAGAACAGCCTCTCTCCTACCTGCTTCCTGGGAGGAAGCCAGCAATCCCCATTTTACCTGCCTAGCAGGGAGGGGTTTATTCCCACTGCTACAGCTGATTATCTGCAGCTGAGCAGTGGGTTGGAGACAGTCCAAAAAACCTGGCCTGGATCTTTGTCTCCCCAAAAAAACACTAAACTGTGGAGTGGAGCATTGGCCAACCCTTCTCTCCAAATGCTCCACCCCAGGGACCCATAACTAAACATAGCTTTGTGTTGTGCAACACACAAACTACATGTACTTCCCCTGGGGTTAAAAGGCCTCTCTGCCTTTGCTTTATCACATATCCTCCTCCCCAGCTGAGACCCATCAGGTCGAGCGGCCTTAGAACACAAACCGTGAACATTCACGTCACCTAGGGCTGTACCAGCCCTGACTTGCTCCTCAGTTACAGGAAGTGGCCTATTGTAGATGGCTGCAACCTTGCTCCCTTGTAGTTTAAGGAGCCCCCACCCAATATGATAACCTAAGTAGTTAGTCTCCTCTAATCCTAGATAACATTTAGCAGTGTTAGCGGTCAAACCGGCAGCCCTTACATTATTCACAACCAACTGGACCTTCATCAGGTGGCTTCCCAGGCCACCCTGTGAATCACCACATCACCAAGGTGGGCAGCTGCATACTCTCTGTGGGGCCAAAGTATCATATTCACCATATGCAGAAAGAGGGCCGGTGCACCATGCAACCTGAATGGCCATACTTGATGTTGTAATAACCCCTCGGTAGTAGAAAACACTGTCCTTCCCTTTGCTTTCTCTGTCAGGGGAATCTGCCAATACCCTATGACCAGGTCCAAGGTACTCCGATACCTGGCCTTACTTATTCGCTCTTGCGTTTGAGCTACGTGTACTATAGGGCAATTAACATTTACAACCTCTACAAACTCTACCTCTGCCGTGGGGTATGTGCGGGTGTCACCATGTGTACACACAATATTAATCATTTGTCTTGTATCACATTTCTCTGGCTGAAGCAGAACACTTTTCAAAGTAGCCTCACTCCCTGAATCAAATAGTGCTTGTACCCAATTCCCTTCCACCTTCACCACTTTTAACTGTGCTGTAACACCACCACTAGTCACCACACACATCTTTAAGCAAGTCAATACAATCCGATGCAGAGCCCTTATTCCTATATCACATTGTATTGGCTCTTTACTCTCAGGATAGTTATATGTAATATGTCCTTGCATGTGGCAGTTGAATCCTCTGAGTTTTTTTTCTCGGTCACGGTCTCGTAGCTGTAATGGGACTTTTGGGTACGTTCTACCATCATAGTTATATTGTCCCAGGCTCAGCATCAGGTTTTGTCCTTTCTTTCCATTTTCCCCGCTTATCTGGTTGCTAGCGGATCTAAGCTGAAGATCAATACGATGTGGCTCCTTAGCAGCCAAGTTCCTCTCAATCATCATCATCTGCTTCCACATCCGCAGCTTCTGATTTGATAATCTCTCAATGTCGGAGTAACTTTCAAGCGCAAACTTTACAAAGGCTTGGCGTGTAACTAGCCTTTTTATATCAGCTATACGTCAGCTATACGTCCCTATACTGAATTTTCCAGGTGCTCAACGTCTTCAAGACCTGGTTCTGTCACCAGCTCATCTTTCCTTTGCCCGGTTTCCTCTCCAGGGGTATCCTCTGCTTGCTCGGCCTTGAGTGGCCTCCTCTCAATGTCAGCAATGCTTTCCTCTGGGCTGTCTGGCGGTCTCCCTGCTCCCTCGGGGGTGTCCAGAGATGCAGTCATGGCCCCTCGTTAGGTCATGACAGCCCCGGTATCAAACAGCCGGTCAGGCAGTCTGAGCCCTGCCTTTAATTCCATTATGGTTTTCCCAGAATCTGGCAGCTGTTCCAGGTATTCAGTGCGCCCAGGCATTGTAGATGTAGTCTTTGCCAGTAGATCCAGTTCTACGGCTCCCGGACAATCATTCAAAGTCTTTGTAACAATACCAGGTGTCTCTGAAATATTTTGTTCTGCTACGCCAATGTGATCTACTATGTCACTTTCGCCTTGGTTGGGCTTAGCTGCGGACGTGCCAATCTTATTACCACAGCTTGGTTCCGTAACTGTCGCTCTCTCTTGGCTTGGATCAGAAGCAGCTACTTTGCCTTTCTTATTTTGACTTTGTCTTGCCACTACTTCTCTGCCTTACTGTTCAACAGCTGGTCGACATTCTTGGGTAGCCTCGGCTACTAAACAGTGCACCGCATTGCTATACTCAACTGGGGTGCTGTGCTTCGCTCTATTAAGCTCAGCTTCTTTGCTGTTGTTTTCTCTGACTCCATAAGTCAGTCTGCTTTTCATGCCTTTGACTTGTTCACTTGGGTAAACATCAGTAGCTTCTGCTTCATGTTTCTTTCCCTGGCTGTATTCACTAGCTTCACTTACCCCTTCTGGGTGGTTTTTGCTTACCACCAACTCTCGGCCTTGCATACATTTTTTTCTCATCTTTGCAGTTTTCTTTAGGAAGTTTCTGCATGCTTTAGTCTTATCACCTTTACACTGCGAATTTTTTACTTGTCTCATTCTTTACAGCACAAACTGACTTGACACTGCTGGCCTCAGTCACAGTCTCTTTTTCTCCTTTCTGATTCTTCTGACCTTTCTTACTTTGGCGCATGTCATCAGTGTCGCCATCACTGCCTCTTGACAATTCCGCTTTTCCCTTTAGCTTTGCTGGACTCTTTACGAACTTTTTTTCTTTTTGTTCCTTGGAGGATCCAGCTGGCTTTTCACCCTCTTCCATTGTATCACTACTCACAGGCTCAATTTCATCCTTCTTGCCTTTTAATTCCTGTTCTTTCTCTTCTGCGTGCTTCTCAACAGCACGCTTTGCTGCCTCCATGCTTTTCAGCTTGCCGAAGACTTCTTCTACTGCCTCTGTCATCTCATGCAGGATGTCAGTAGCTTGGTTATGGGGTCTCTTGTCCCCATGCTCCCTGCAATCTTCAAAACCTCAGTAAGGGCAGCTCTATTCTCCTGCTGAGCGTCCCTCAGGTTCTTAACCTGTGCAGCCAGTAAACTGTTTGTGCCTTGTTGTTTAGCGTTTGCCTGTACCACAGGCCTCAGCAGGTCCTCCATTATAGCACCAAGCAGGTAACAGTCTTAAAGGTACAGCGCTACTTATTTGATTAACAGGTCCGCCAAATTAAAAGTCCTCAAGCCGACAACCGGATGACTGGCACACCCACAGACCCTCAATGTGCTACTGTGACCGCATTCTCCACTATATTGTGATCCTTGTCAGCAGGTAGCACGGTCCTCTAGGGTAAACAACAGGCACAGTCCTTTTAATTGCATATAATACAGGCACTTTATTTGTAAATCCACACAGGAGACAGCAGTAAATGAAAACATAAAATATAACACAAATCCCTATAAACAAAAACCTAGCTCGTCTGAGCACTAACTAACATTAGGTTCCCTATCTCTCAGGGGTTAAACTAGAACAAAATTATTGGTTTCACCAACCTAGTGTCTTTGTCTGCTCTCAGCACTCCAGTGCTCCAAGCCAGCCTTGAATGCTTCCCTTTCTGCACTCCCAGTGCTCCAAGCCAGCCTTAACTGCTTCCCTTTCTGCACTCCCAGTGCTCCAAGCCAGCCTTGACTGCTTTCCTTTTGCACTCCCAGTGCTCAGTCTCCTTGACTCTCTCACTGGAGAGAACAGCCTCTCTCCTACCTGCTTCCTGGGAGGAAGCCAGCAATCCCCATTTTACCTGCCTATCAGGGAGGGGTTTATTCCCACTGCTATAGCTGATTATCTGCAGCTGAGCAGTGGGTTGGAGACAGTCCAAAAAACCCTGGCCTGGATCTTTGTCTCCCACAAAAACCACTAAACTGTGGAGTGGAGCATTGGCCCACCCTTCTCTCCAAATGCTCCACCCCAGGGGCCCATAACTAAATATAGCTTTGTGTTGTGCAACACACAAACTACACGTACATCCCCTGGGGTTAAAAGGCCCCTCTGCCTTCGCTTTATCACAATATATTATAGCTAAATTTTTGCTGGATGACCAAGTTTATGTACTGTGTGTTCTCATGTTATAAATTAATATATTATTGGGTGTTGATACAGAATTGGCATTACTCAATCCTTATTCTTTGTCAATAGGTTGGTTACTTTTAAGTTTTTTTTGTTTTGTTATCCTTATGTCTGGGTCCACAAATTGACCCTTCAAATTAGTGTCACTCTACTCTATGCTCATAAGGTTCATTCATCTGTTATATATCAGGATGTTTGGTAATTCGGAATTCCGAATTTCTGGTGGTTGTAGAATCTAGTTATACGTCATGGACAATTGTCAGTTCTTAGATCAACCTATGGATGTCAATGAATAGTTGTTCTATCTAGAAGGTCCACTGATCCAGTTTAGATCCATACTTCAGGCCCTCTAAGGCCTTCTATTCTTTATATTAATTGTCCTGCAAGGCCCATCCTCATACTCTGAGGTAATTCGGCCCACCTCATAGCTATTCCCCTCCATGGTTGCATAGGTAGGGCCTCACCGACCACTTTCTCACTGTCTTATTCTAATAATACTCAAGAGGCCAACGCCCCGCCACAACATCCCATGGCCACTCTCCCCTCGGCCCATAAACATAGAGCCTCTAATTAGCAGGGCCTCACCTTTCACCAATTTTTGAATTTTTCGCCACTTGGCATTAGTCAGTAAGTCAGTACAATAGAGAAGTCTTCTCTAATTTCATTCTAATTTTAGAATGTCTCAGGCTCCAGAAGGAGGGTAGGATCTTTCACTCCCTAGCACCCCTGCTAGGTCCTGTGCTCCTACAATTAGACAAGACTCAGCTAGTTCTACCTCTATTAGGTCAAGGACTATTCCATGGATCACTGCAGAACTTTAAAAAAGAAGCATAAGTAAAAAAAATCTCTGTTCCTGAATTTGTGTTGGCATTCAGTATTTATAGGGATGTCATCTGCTCTACTCATTCACACAGAAGAGATGAGTTTGATCTCTATTTGCACAAGCTGGCGGACTTTGGGCACAAATATTAGGGTTCGGTGTTCTATGATCACCTTCGATCTTTTCCCGCCATAGCAGCGGCAGCTCTGACACAGTTTAATGTTAAAAGTAAATCAGATACAAAAGTCTTCTGCAGACACTTTGTAGTCATCAGGACACCAGCCTGTGCAATTTGCTCCTCTACCACTTACACCTTTTAATCTTTGTCTTAACACCACTGATATTCCTACCAACAGTCTACCCCTTCCTAGCAACTCACCTAGAGCTGACACAGCAATTAAAGATAAGCTGGAATGACCAATTGTATTTCTGGAAAAATCCCAAATGTGCAAAAAAAATTTTACGCAGGTACCTGTAGCTTCAGTGTCTGCATGTTCCCAATGTTTTAGAGCACATGCCAAATCCATGTGCCCAAATAAAATGTACTCCAAACCTTAGTTAACATCTGTAAATGTGTTTGTTTTCTCTAATCTCTCATTTAATCACCCTTCTACACACTTGGTGGAGTTCTTAGACACAGTGTAAGAAATAGATATGCAAAACTGCAATATTGTATATAACTTTTTGTGTATGTGACTGGTTTTACAGCGTGGGGTCATCTACTTGATAACCGTGTGATAAGGATTAAAACTTTCAGTTGCATTTTACAACACCCAGCTAAAACAAAAGCTTACATCCCTCCAGCAGTTCTCCCAACCAGGTTTCCATGCATGTTATTAGAAGATCAGAGTAATGGACATCTAGGTGTAACCATTGAAGTGTGTGTTTTCCCAAGCTATCCTGTCTCTAAAAGAAGTCCAGGCCTGCTCCCAACCTACCCAAAAACCAACCCTAACTGGTCACATCTTACATAATATTATAGTATAGCTGGAGGGAAGAGATCAAAGGGAAAGACTTGTGTAAAGACAGAACTCTCTGGAAAAAAGGGGGCTGGATAAACCACTTTTGGGAGGGTACAGGGATTCTGGGACTTGTAGTTAATGACTGCAAGAATCAATCTTTAAATGAACAACAGCCAAGGAAGTTGGGCTCCTCTCCTCTATCCTCTCCTCTCTTTCTCTCTTTGTCTCTTTAGGAGAGGACAGAGCAGCAAGCACAGATGCCATGTTGAACTGAGAGAGACTGTTACAGACTATCAAAAATAAAGGCAGAAGGGGAAGATCTTCATTTGAATGTCTAAGTATTGCCCTTTTACTATGTATCTTTTGGTTTTGGACTGGATGTGGTTCTAATGTGTATTGTGTATATCCTTCTAAAATCTGAAACAGTAACCTAAATCAATATTAACAATACATTTTATTATACACTTGTGTTATTTGTCACACATTCCCTGAGAATATCCTTGTAAGAGGGTCATAATGTCTTACAACAGGATTCTTCTCATGGTTTTCACGTGGGTATACTTTCCATGCCATCTTGTGTAGTTGAGCGTAACAATCTACAAACAGCCTTATTAGACCCGATACAGTCGACACCCTGTTATAACAGGAACTAGAACAAGGTTTTCTGCTAGGTACTTTTCAGTCTCCCCCTTTCTCAACTTGGCCTACGAAGCTGATTGGAATCGTCCGTGGGAAAAACACTCACAAGAACGGTTGATAATTAATATTTTAGCTCCTCACTCCTCCACAGTTCCCAGTTTAAATTCTCCAATCCCTTCTGATAAATTCTCACTCCAATATGCAACCATTGACAATGACATCAATGCTATTATCACAACAGGTGTGGTTAAGTAAAACAGACATAGTCAATTCATTCAAATTACTTCCCATAGATACATCCCTCCGGCATCTACATGACGTTAAGTGGAGAGAGCAATACTATTTTATTTTTCCCGGCAAACCTTTGGATCAAAAAGCAGTCCCAAATTGTAAAATATTTTTGCAGAAATGTTGTGTTGGTTAATGCTTAACACCTGTAGATGCCCCTCAGTCATACGCTACTTGGATGACTTACTCACTATTGAGAACCACGCCAACCCTCCACATCATACAGCTTTTTAACAGTCTAGTATCCCCATTTAAGACGTATCCCCATTTAAGACGAAAGGCCCAGATACCATAATCAATTTTTCTGGAATCCAGCTACACGCTGTAGCTATGGAATCTAGCTTTCTCCTGTTCCTTCAGCAATATATATAGGGTGAGCTAGAGGCAAATAATGCCTACAAAATTCAAAATATATAAACAAAGAAAAAATTAAACCTGTGCTGCAGATACTCCACACTAAAGTCCCAACAATGTATATACAACCAAAAAACAAACACGAGTCCTGCGCATCCAGTATAGGTGTGCACACCCAGGTGCTATCACAGTTTATTTGAGGACAAAGTTAATCAGCAAACGTTTCGAGCAGCAACCCTTTCTCAATGCTAATGTCCTCACACCTGGGTGTGCACACCTATACTGGATGCGCAGGACTCGTGTTTGTTTTTTGGTTCCTTCAGCAAGGTACATGGTGCAAGGTACATGTAATTGCAAAGATCTCCAATCGCTTCTGGGCTCTCTCAATTGTGCCATGAGGATTATTCCTCAGGGCAAGTCATTTCTTTCTTGGCTCCTTTGTATATTACCCCATCTTTCTACCAATATTTGTCTGATAACCCTTGATTCCCATGCTACAGCAGATTTGCAGATGTGGCAGCGATTTCTACAAAAATGGAACGGAAAATTATATCTAACAACCCATTATCTGGACAGCGGACAAATTATCCCGCTTTCAGTTTCAGGCATTTTGCAAAGCACACCTCACAGCCCCACGAATAGCAACAGCCGCTCTTCACTTTCAGGAACTGACCATGGATTGAATAGCCTCTTAGCACACGGTAGAGAATTCACACAACTGGCACTTTCTGAGAGCACAAGACGTTCCTATCATGGAGCATTCAGTATACTCAATATATTCAATACTGAATTTCACAATACTGAAGCATTTTGTCTTGGAGTCTTTGGTGGTCTTTACTTCCTTTTGCCACATCAGATTAAAATTAAATAATATCTAACAGGCATACATTATCACATGCTCATTCTGTGGCCAAACAAACAAATCTTACTATCATCATACCAAATTAAAAGCATCCCGAAAGATATACAAAAATCTAGCATACCACAAACAACTGAAAGATTACCTATAGATGGTAACATGTTTCGATCCTTATCAGACCTTTTAGTTTCGTCACCATTCGAACATCATACAAACAAAGTTATTAACACTGCCATTTACTTAGCCTTAGATGGGTTTGGTTTCTCAGACCCAGACAATTCCCCACCATCAACTGCACCAACACCAATCTCTGCCTTAAAATATCCCACATCAAGAAAAATAACAATTTCTATTTACTCTTGTTACCCCACACTAAAACAAGCCAAATGAGACAAACTACGTGGTCTGCATTTTCCGTTCCTCTCTCCACTCCCCATCTTCAGACACACCTTCATACATGGGCCCTCTTTATTTTACAGGCCTACTGGAACGTCGGTTTTGGCACACCTAAACCAACGTTTATATAATCTTATGTTATGTTAAGCATGTTATACTTATTTTCTTCTATGATACGGCCTGGTTACCCCAAACACAAATTATATATTATATTTCTGAAAGAGTGGTCACATAACCGCAATAGGCGTCCATAGTGCTGCCTGAACTGACAGGCAATCTCCCTGCATCTGTAAAATAAAATAAAAAAATGTTATTAAATAAAAAATAATAAAATAATAAAAAATAATAATATATATGTGTGTGCAAACAGTGATATGTACAAGAAGCACTTCTTGTACATATCACTGTTTGCACAGTTTGCTATATTTACTATATTCACAGTGTCAATTATATATGCACTTGCACTTTAATGTATTCCAGCTATTAGCACTTTATATAGACAGCACTATTATTAGCAACAGCAAGTTGCCTTATTCAACTTAGACTTCTATTAGTCAATCACACACTCAATGCACTTTATCAACAAATCTTTTTTCAATAGTTCCCCTCACGGCCAGGGTGTTTTTCAGTGACTTCGGCAGTTGCATTTCCGTTCCCATGGTGACCGCGTTAAGCTTCCGGTCGTCATGGAAACGGGCGTGATGACGTCATCACGTCACAGGGGCGGAGCCTGGTTTGCACATGCGCACAGGGCGGCATAGGACGCCGATCAGGAAATGCACTTCACCTGGGGGTAAGCTCGTTTATGCTATGTATCTTGTATATAAATCGAATTGTATGCATGTATTAATGTGTTTGGTCCTGAGGAAAGTCCTGTTTGTAGGACTGAAACGTCGACCTCATTTTAATTTGTTCGAAATAAAGATTGGATTTTAAAATTATTCCGTGAGTGCTGCTACCTTGTTGGATTTTCTGGATATTCAAGCCCTGGCAAAGCACCCGGTTCTCGAGGCAAACTATAGCGTGAGTGCAAGAACTTTCTCCTTTTTTCTTTATATATATATATATATATATATATATATAACTTCATACTAAGTGCATTTTTTTTAAATTTATACATATATTAAAGTAAATGAGTTTAAGCATGTGTGGGATAGGCATAAGGCTATCCTAACTATAAGATAAGGCCAGAGACTAATGAAAGTATTTATAAAATTGGGCAGACTAGATGGGCCAAATGGTTCTTATCCGCCGTCACATTCTATGTTTCTATGTTTCTATTAATATAAAAATACAGTTAAAGTAAAATAACACGTGTGTGTGTATATATATATATATATAATAAATATATATATTGTGTATATATATTATAAAAAATAAATATTTATATAAAAAATTATATATATGTAATTTTATTCTAACTGTATTTTGATATTAATATATATGTATTTATATCAAAATAACTTAGAATGAAATTATATATATATATATATATAAATAAAAGTAATACAAAATATACATATGTCCATATACATAATTACATAGATAATTTCATAAATATACACGTAGACTTCAAATATATAAATAAGTATGTATGTGTATATATATATATATATATATATATATATATATACATTCTACGTCCATTTTTATGTAATATTTTTACATAATTAAGTAATTTTATTGATTGCAATTTGGGGGACCTGCCTGAAAATCCAAGCAGAAAGTACAGAGAATTTAATTTGCTAGCACTATATTTAACCCTGTAATTTTCCAAGACACCCTAAAACCTGTACATAGGGGTACTGTTTTACTCGGGAGACTTCGCTGAACTCAAATATTAGTGTTTCAAAATAGAGATGTCCCGAATAGTTCCTGGCGAACATAGCTTGTTCGCGTTCGTCACGGCGGGCGAACATATGCGATGTTCGGTCCGCCCCCTATTCGTCATCATTGAGTAAACTTTGACCCTGTAACTCACAGTCAGCAGACACATTCCAGCCAATCAGCAGCAGACCCTCCCTCCCAGACCCTCCCACCTCCTGGACAGCATCCATTTTAGATTCATTCGGAAGCTGCATTCTTAGTGAGAGGAGGGACAGTGTAGCTGCTGCTGATTTAATAGGGAAATCGATAACTAGGCTAGTGTATTCAGTGTCCACTACAGTCCTGAAGGACTCATCTGATCTCTGCTGTAAGGACAGCCCCCCAAAAAGCCAGTTTTAGGGTAGAACATCAGTCTGCTTTTTTTTTTTCTTTTTTCTGTGTAATCTAATGGCAGTTGCCTGCCTGCCAGCGTGTGTGTCAGGCTCACAGTGTATACTGTGCCCACTTGCCCAGTGCCACCACTCATATCTGGTGCATTTAAAAAAAACAACAACTTTTTTGACTGTAATATAATAGCAGTCAGTTTCCTTCACACGTGTGCGTTTCAGGGCCTGCCAGGGCACAGTGTCACACCAGTGCAACTCATATCTGGTGTAACAGTAGTGTACATTTAAAAAAAAAACTATAGTGCGGTGTAAGTGACAAAGACCTACACCTATAAGTGGAGCGCTCAAACACATATATGGCTTACCAAACGTTATTCCGTTTGATGATGCAATATACAGTACATGTCAAAAAAATACAAAATATACAAGATAGTGCAGATGGTATATAAAGTGGCAGTGCAATAATAACAGTGATGTCGTAGTGAATTTGGACACTCACATTTTAAGGAGCCTGTATATAGAAACACTGGCTCCGTATTGAAGCTTGTGTGCTTATTATGGTAGCACCACCCTTCTACTCCGGCTTGGGATGATTCTCAAAGACATAAAAGAGAATAGGCCAATGTGTAGATTTTGCAATGGAAAAGCACAGGTATGAGTTAGTAAATGTGGTGCTCACCTGTTCATGAGCCTATGAATCCCGGCTCTAGGTATATAAATTTTGTACCAATTCAAGTGGGGATGGCACTTTAATGAGTTGCGTACATCTTGTCCAATCACAATCAAGTTAACAATCTCTCTACATAGGGAGATGTGTGTGTGTGCCTTTAATAGGTAAAAGGTGCTTGGCGCCTTTATTTGTTATATTCTCATTGGTGGGCAGTGGTGGTTGGCGGAAGTAATTTTCGCCGTCCGGGCGGTTGGCGGAAGTGACGTCACGCACCCACGTGAGCGCCACTCAGCCACTGCCCGGAATCTCCCGAGCCCTCCTATCCTGCCGCTCATTACATATGCATGCAGGTTGGAGGGGGAGGATTGTGGCATGGGAGGGGGTGGTCCATGTGCACGCCGACACGTACCGCCCCTAAGGCGTGTCGGCGTGTCCGCTGGCTCCTCCCCCTCCCTCTTGATTGACATCTTCCCTGTAAATGGGAGTATATAGTGGAAAATAATGAAAAGAATAAATAAAAGTAAATGCAGATAATAGTAAATAGAGAATAAGGAAGAAATGGGTAAAAAAAAGGAGGAAAAAAAGAGAGGGAGAAAAAGAGGAAATAAAGGGGAAAAAAATATATATAAAAAATGAAAAAAATGGAAAGAAAATAGAGGATAGAGAATAAACAGATAATAGTAGAATAAAAGCAGAAAATAAAAAATAAACAATAAAAATATGGAAATAAAGAGAAAGAGGGGAAGATTATACAGCAGTTGCAGAAAATCATATAGTGCAAATGCAAAGTGCATAAAGTGCTTATAAAATAGTAAATATGTATAAAGTGCAAGTGTTATGTACTAAGATAGATACCCTTATGGATATTACATTTATCCAATCTTGATTTAAGTTTATATTTATATATTTGCAATGGAAAGTGGATAATGCACCACTGAGTGGGGGGGGGGGGGGGTAATATGCGTGTATTGTGCTGAAAAATATAATGTGTATGTTTAAATGAAATGGCAAAGTTCGAAGTCTATATTCAAACCCCGGGGTTTTAAAGTCCCAAGGTTGAATATCCATCTCATCTCGCTCTGTCCTAATAATTTATTTATGTATCCTCCTCGCCAGTTGCCCTTAACTTTATGGATGCCCATAAACTTAAGTTCGGTGGGGTCACTATTATGTGCCAGGTTAAAATGATGTGACACACTATGTCCCTCAAATTTTTTCTTATCCAAGTCTAAAAATGTAACCATGTGTGTGCTAAAATTGGTGGTTAAAATGATACCCCATTTGTTGTTATTCAGTTGGTTTAAAAAGGTGTGTAGTGTGTCCTCTGTACCCTTCCAAATAAAAAACAGTTCATCTATGTAACGGCGATAGGTCACCAGGCACTCCACCCAGCCTCCATCGAGTTGTAAATACTGGCGTTCCCAATGTGCCATAAACAGATTGGTGTAGCTGGGTGCGAACCTGGTGCCCATCGCCGTTCCACATGCCTGCAAGTAAAAAATATCATCATACCAAAAGTAACTGCTTGTTAAAATTAGTTGTATCCCTTCCATAATAAAGTCAATTTGGTCCGGTTCAAGAGAATGGGATTGTTCCAGGAAAAATCTCGCTGCTGTACAGCCCTTCTGATGTGAGATAATAGTGTATAAGGAGCTGACGTCCGCAGTTACCAAATAGTAATCATGTTCCCACTTGATGGTCTGTAGGTGTCTCAAAATGCTTCCTGTATCTTTAAGATAGCTAGGGATACCTTGAACTATAGGTTGGAGGCACTTATCCACATATTCTGAAAGTCTGCATGATATGGAGTTTATACCTGAGACTATAGGTCTTCCAGGTGGGAGTTCAGGATTTTTGTGGACCTTGGGGAGGTAATAAAACCCTGGTATCTTTGGGTGTGTCACATTTAAATATTCAAACTCTTTTTTTTTTTTTAAATCCCCTTTTGTAAGACCTTATTAATAAGATCATAGAATTTGTTTTTAATTTCAATTGTTGGGTCTTTTTTTAGGATTGTGTAGGTGACGTGGTCATTTAATAGTCTCATACATTCTGTATGATAATCTTTTATATCTAAAATGACTATTCCCCCTCCCTTATCTGCCGGTTTGATTACAATGTCATTGTCTTTCTGGAGTTTTTTAAAAAATGTATATTCATCTTTTTTTTTTTTTTTTTAATTCTTTATTTTTGTTGAGGCATATGATTATGGGGGTACAAAAAAAAGAGAGGGAGACGTTCAAGAGCTGCACAAAACAGGGTCGACATAACATATGAACAAAGTCTCCTATGATTATCTACCTCATTTTATATATAGTAACATGCTCTCGCTTTAATACTGCATTCTCTCGCATTAATACTGTTTTCTCTCGCTTGAATCTTGTTATCTCTCACTTCAATACTGTTATCTCTCGCTTCAATACTGTTATCTCTCGCTTCAATACTGTTATCTCTCGCTTCAATACTGTTATCTCTCGCTTCAATACTGTTGTCTATCACTTTAATACTGTTGTATCTCGCTATAATACTATAGAAATAAAAAAATAATAATGAAATAAGTGGACTGTCATCCAAACATTTCTGCTTCATTTAAACGTTGCTTTGTAGTAGTTTGTTATACATAAGAGGAACAAATAGAAAAACATAAATTATTAACACACGTTTAGTTGCATTGCCTTTATGCCATGCTATTTCAATAGAGGGCTATTTATTCTGGCTAAACTAGTGGCACGGTTGTGGCTAAGACAGTGGTTCCATCTAAGGTTAAAGTAAGGCTCCCTAGGTACATTAGCATAGCAGCTTAATATGCAGACCTCCATGCTGGCTACGAGTGATGGGAGTCGTGAGAAGCAAAACTAAACATTAAACAAAAGGTTAAATAATAAAGATATGTCCATTTCCAGTGGGGCAAAGAGTCAGGTGTAAGACAATACTATGCCTGTGTTAAAGTCTCAGTCCGTTTGGGGTCAGCCGATGCCTTGACGGGGCTGAGTGAATGCCCCCTGCTGTAGGTGATGCAGCTGGTGCGCTCTCCCTGGCGATCGGGTGTCGAGATCCCCTGGGCTTTTCTGAGTTGCTGTGGGTGCAGAGTGTAGCTGTACCTGCTTTGTTTGGGGTGGTCTGGTGCTCGTCTTTGGCGGTCTCCTCTGCTTCTCCGCCTTGCCTGGAAGATGCCGGATTTTGACCACCCTCCGCCTTCCAGCAGCCGCTTTTTTGGGTTGTGTGTCCTGTCTCCGCTCCTGCCGATTCAGGTTAGTACCCTTTTGTTGCTTTTGCCGCTGGGATTGCTTTGCTGTTTTTCCCGGTTTGGCGTCTTGTGAGGTACCCTGCGGCAAAGTCTGGGGGATCTTTGCAGGCTCTGAGTCCCTCATGCGGGCTCCTGGAGGTTCCCAGAAGGTATTGAATATGCTGTTCAGTGCATGAGGTGGTATGGTGTCTGGGTGCCACGTGGTGATCCTTCGCTCAGGGCCGCCATCTTGTGGGGCTGCATGTGTCAGAGCCCTGTTGGTGTCAGTTTCTACCTCGCCCCCTGTTGCCACTCGCTTTCTGTGAAGTTTTACCAGGTGAGTACGTGGCTTGGTGCCGGGCACTGCTTTCTTGTTCTCCGGGGACAGAAGGGCTTCCAGCCTGTCCCAGAACGCCTGGAAGGTCCTGTTCAGCCGGTGCTCTATATCTAGCTGTTCAGTGTAGGCTTTAGGAGAGGTAGCTGTCTCCGCCATTTTAGTTGTTTTGCCTCCGCTTGTTTCAGGCCCCTGGATCTCCTCAGCCTTCTCGCTGGGTCGCTCCAGGGTCACCTGAGGGTAGACCGGGATAACCCCCACCGGTCCAGGGGGGGGGGGGGAGGTTCGGGTTGGTCGTTGCCGCTGCTAGCACAGAGTCTGGTGAGCGGCCGTCTGACCTCGGCTCGTTCAGGCATAGGCCGCAAGCCTCGGGCTGGTCTGTTCAGGTGCCGGGGTGCTCATGTCGGGTATCACCGGATAGAGCAGCTTCCCCCGATCTCGAGTGTGGCTATTTGTCGCCGGAATTTTGCGGGTAGTGGGGGATTTTACCCCGAAATCTGCTGCCAAGCGCAGGAGCTCCAGCCAGGCACGTCTGCTCAGCTTGGCCTGCAAGCTCCGCCCCCTATATTCATCTTTTTTGAGGTTTTGTTGATAGTGATAAGCTTTTTTTAATTTGTTAATGTCCGACATCACCATTTTCTCATAAGTGGCCATTTCTCCTGAAATTAAATGTTTAGGAAAAAAGGTGGATTTTTCTTTCAGTGAGGTATGTGTATATTTGTCTGTCGTGATTATATTATTCACAATTGGACTTCTTTGAAAACATTTTTTTAAACATAGAGTGCGTTTACATTTGTTCAGATCTACATTTGTTCAGATCTTCCCCTTCTTCCGTACTCCTTTGTCTTTTGTTTGGTGATCTTTGGCGTGAGAGGAATTTGTGTTTGTCCTTGTTCCTCAAACTCCAAAAATCCTTTTCCTGTGTAATTCTTGTAAGGGGTTCAAATCTATTGTTAGTGGAGATGTCAGATATTCTCCTGGGGTTGTATTTAAATTTACTTTGAGCTGTAAGGAATTCATCTGATTTGGCTCTTTTTTGTGTAGGAGTTCTCATATTAGGCGTGTTAGTCTTAAGATAGGGTTTAGTCAATTGCTTAGGTTCCATTCTCTCGCTAGGTTTCCTCTTGTAATGGTCCCTGAGTGGGCTTTCCCTTTGTTTATAATTTGTGCGAGTGTAGCGTGAATTGTGGGGGTTATATTTGTGTTGGTCATATGTGCTGTGGTTTTTTGTTCTATTGTTTTTCCCAAATGTTCTGACTTCATTAAGTCTAGTCATTTTTTTTTAAAATTCTTTATTTTTGAGTGTAGTTATTGACAGAACAATTTGCCTAGCCACAACAGCTATGGCAAAAACTTTATAGGTTACAAGCATGTGGCAGTGGAACAAATGCACATTTTTTGTAAAATTATAAGACAAGTTCAACATTACAATGTTATATACGGTCCGTCTGTCTAGGATCGAGATTGACTAGTTGTTAACTGTGAAGTCGCTAGATGAGGGACCGTTGGCTAATGATTTATAGCGTAGCTTCCTCACGGGTCAAGCACCGGTAATCTGTTGCTTAGTCGAGAGTGGTGGGTAGGTGTGTCTAGTCTGGGTACACATCTGTGGTGTCCGTGCTGGGATTGGCCCGGTTCTGCATACCTTAAGTGTGGTTCCCCAGTTTAGTCGCCCTAGTAGCCCGGTCCCGTGTATTAGGATGTGCTCACAATTTTCGTGCTTATGTCAGGCTGAGGGAGTGGTTGCATAGAGTGCGGGATCTGAGCCTAATGGCCCAAGGTGCAAGTTGTGATACTCAGTGTATGCATGCTAGTTTAGTACCCCTGACCAAAGGGGGTTGCGGGGGGGGGGGGTAGTATCCGCCACTGACTGTGGTCTTGTCGTCCGCAGTCATAGTCGGCGTGTTTGTATGTTAGGTCTATTCCTAACTAGACTTAGATTGAGTAACAGTTGGTAAACGATACCTAAAAAATTCAAACAAAATAATAATGTTACAATGATGAACTAAAGTTTGTGTTTGTCAATCGTGGTCGTCCGTTCCTTGTGGGTCTGCCGCTCTCGGAACAAATGGCCTTATGGATGCGGGGTCCCATGCCACCGCTGGTGCTTCCAGGGTGGGGGGCACGTTCAGGTGTGGTAGCCCCAGGGTCTCTAGGAAGGTCGACGCTTCTGCCACAGAGGGCAGAATATGCACAGTCCCGCCCAGAGTCACAGTTAGGGAGCTGTTCATCCCCCATCGGTAAGTCAGTCCTGCTGCACGGAGCTGTGTTGTGACCGGGGCAAATGTCTTGCGGAGAAGAAGCGTGGGCCTTGTCAGGTCCTGGTAGATAGTTAGGATCGAGTCAAAGGTGAGGGGTGTTCTACCTCTTAGTGCTGACATGATCTGGAGTTTGTCAGGTAGGGAGATGCAGCGCAGGATGACATCACGTGCTGCATTGGGCTGGAGGTGAGAGGGGCCTGGAAGACGATACACACTGTCAATTGCTACCTTCTTAGCCACTGCATGTGGCAGGATTGTGGCCAGCAGTCTCCTGATATAGTGGGGTAGTTCCTCCGCTGTAGTCGTTGCGGGGATGCCCCTTATTTTGATGTGATTACGTCTCTGGCGGTCTTCCAGTGTGGTAAGTTTAAGTGAGAGTGATTGTTGTTGAGTTTGAAGCATTGTGATAGAGTCCTGCACAGTGGACAGGTGGGATTGTACCTGTGTTAAGGCAGTTTCGGTGGTTGTGACTCTCTCCGACACTGCCCGTACCTCTCTTTTAAGGATGGCCGAGTCTGCTGCGAGTAAGTTGTGTATTTTGGCTAAGAGGAGTTTTAAATCCTTTTTGGTGGTCGGCGCTGAATCGTCTGCTGATTCCAGTGTCCCGGTTTGTGTTGCCGGTGAGCGTCTCGAGCCTCCGGGCTCGTTATGGTACTGCGTAGTACCTGGGTCCCTGTCGGGAGTGTCGCCCGTGGCAGAGGGCCTAGGTTGTGTAAGTCTTTAGAACATGGCCCCTATGTCCCTGCCATCCGTTGGGGCTTGTGTCTTGTGAGCGCCGACCCATGCCCGGCATTGTTGTTGGTGATGCGAGCGGTGTTTGGGTATAAGGCGACTCGGCCCTGGTCTGTGCGCTACCTCCCAGGAGACTCTCTAGGCTTTGCAGCGTGCGGTAGGCCCCGGTTTTGTGTTTCCGTCGGGCTGACTTTGCTGGTTGAAAGAAAGGCATCTATCGGTTCTGCCTGCTCTGCGGAACCTGGTCGCGTTTGTGTGGTGACTGGATTGGGTTCGGTTCTGCAGATATCTTCTGGATTAGGTTTGTATTTTTGGGAGCTTTGAGAAATGACGTTCTTCTGCATTTGTGTGATTCATAAGGAATTTTTGTTCCTTATTTATTTCTGTGTCTAATTGATCTAGAGTAAGCTTTCTTTTTGTAATAATTATTTGCATCATAGTGAAGGAGAAGGAGTCAAGCATATTGGCCCAATCGTCCATAAATGCTTTGTCCTCCTGATCGAATGAAGGGAATTTAAAAAATCTAAAACCTCTTGGGGTGATTTTTTCGCGGATGTATTTTTCCAAAGTGGCAATTTCCCATTTAATTCTAGTTTCTTTACTTAGTGTTTTTTCAAGTATTCTTTGACAATCGAATATAGATTTTTCTTCCATTCTATCAATCTGGTTGAAGACATGTTCTTCTTCACCAAATAATTCATCTATATTAGTACATTGTTTTTTCCTTTGTTCGAAGAGTGACATAATAACTATGTATACACACGAGGATATACAGAATCTATGAATACCAATCACAGGTTACCTGTAACAAAGTGCTTAGAAAGTGAGAAATGATTTACAGGCAGCTCTATACACTTGTGTGGAGATATCCTCAATTCCAACAAACAGATATGTAAACTATAGTGCGGTGTAAGTGACAAAGACCTACACCTATAAGTGGAGCGCTCAAACACATATATGGCTTACCAAACGTTATTCCGTTTGATGATGCAATATACAGTACATGTCAAAAAAATTAAAAAAAATACAAGATAGTGCAGATGGTATATAAAGTGGCAGTGCAATAATAACAGTGATGTCGTAGTGAATTTGGACACTCACATTTTAAGGAGCCTGTATATAGAAACACTGGCTCCGTATTGAAGCTTGTGTGCTTATTATGGTAGCACCACAATCCTCCCCCTCCGACCTGCACGCATATGTGATGAGCGGCAGGATCGGAGGGTTCGGGAGATTACGGGCGGGGGCTGAGTGGCGCTCACGTGGGTGCGTGACGTCACTTCCGCCAACCGCCCGGACGGCGAAAATTACTTCCGCCAACCACCACTGCCCACCAATGAGAATATAACAAATAAAGGCGCCAAGCACTTTTTACCTATTAAAGGCACACGAACACACATCTCCCTATGTAGAGAGATTGTTAACTTGATTGTGATTGGACAAGATGTATGCAACTCATTAAAGGGGAAGACCCAAAAGACATTTAAAAATGAAGATTCAGAGGACCAACATTACAGCTGACTGAAGAAGCTCTATTTTGAGAGTGAAACGCGTATTGGCCATTTTAACCCCTTAAGGACCAAACTTCTGGAATAAAATGGAATAATGACGTGTCACACACGTCATGTGTCCTTAAGGGGTTAAAGGACTTTTATTGAGGACTTTTAAGATATATTTACTTTGTTTTTATTTACAATAAATTTGTTATTTTTAAATCCTACTCAAGTCCTTTTTCGGAGCCTCCAAGGAATCTTCATAGGGGTAGTGCCATCCCCACTTGAATTGGTACAAAATGTATATACCTAGAGCCGGGATTCATAGGCTCAGGACCAGGTGAGCACCACATTTACTAACTCATACCTGTGCTTTTCCATTTCTAAATCTACACATTGGCCTATTCTCTTTTATGTCTTTGAGAATCATCCCAAGCCGGAGTAGAAGGGTGGTGCTACCATAATAAGCACACAAGCTTCAATACGGAGCCAGTGTTTCTATATACAGGTTCCTTAAAATGTGAGTGTCCAAATTCACTACGACATCACTGTTATTATTGCACTGCCACTTTATATACCATCTGTACTATCTTGTATTTTTTTTACATGTACTGTATATTGCATCATCAAACGGAATAACGTTTGGCAAGCCATATATGTGTTTGAGCGCTCCACTTATAGGTGTAGGTCTTTGTCACTTACACCGCACTTCAGTTTACATATCTGTTTGGTGGAATTGAGGATATCTCCACACAAGTGTATAAAGCTGCGTGTAAATCATTTCTCACTTTCTAAGCACTTTGTTACACACATTCCTCCGTAAAAAGAGGTAACCTGTGATTGGTATACATTTAAAAAAAAACTAGAAATTTGACTGTGAAATAATAGCAGTCAGTTTCCTTCACACGTGTGCGTTTCAGGGCCTGCCAGGGCACAGTGTCACACCAGTGCAACTCATATATGGTGTAACAGGAGTGTACATTTAAAAAAAAATATTTTTTTGACTGTAATAGATTGAATAGCAACAGTTGTTGATGCGTCCGTGGATGTCACGTGGGTGCCCGCTAGAAGAGAAGAAGAACAGGGGAAAGTTCAGATGGGGAGACAGAGAGGAGGAGGAGGAGACGAGTTGGAAGCAGGGGGAGGTCGTCGCAAGGAGCTAGTGGCACAGTCAGACAGCATGCATCGGCCCCCGGGGTCAGCCAGACAGCACGCCAATCAATGCATGCTGTTGCCACCACCAGAATGCCGTCATTGCAGAGCTCAAACTCAAAGCCGCCTTCCTCCTCCTGGTCCAGCATCTTCAGCCACGTCAACCACTGCTGTCCTCCTTGCCACCTCTCAACCATCCGCCACTCCGTCTCTCGCCTTGAGCAGTTCCTGCTCATCTGCCCACAGTCAGGTGTCTGTCAAGGAAATGTTTGAGCGTAAAAAGCCAATGTCACAAAGTCACCCCCTTGCCCGGCATCTGAACTCTTAGCCCACCAGCTTTTACCATACAAGCTGGTGGAGTCTGAGGCGTTCTAAAAATTTGTAGCTATTGGGACACCGCAGTGGAAGGTACCCGGCCGAAATTTCTTTGCACAAAAGGCAATCCCCAACCTGTACTCGATTGTGCAAAAGGAAGTAATGGCATGTCTGGCACACAGTGTTGGGGCAAGGGTCCATCTGACCACTGATACCTGGTCTGCAAAGCATGGTCAGGGCAGGTATATCACCTACACTGCGCATTGGGTAAACCTACTGACGGCTGCCAAGCATAGAATGCATGGCTCTGCAGAGGAGTTGATGACACCGCCACGACTTGCAGGCAGGCCTGCTGCCACCTCCTCTACTCCTCCTACTCCATCCTCTTCCATAACCTCCTCGACTGAGTCCTCTTCTGCTGCGTCTTGCTCCACATCAACGGCACCCCCCCAGCTCCCCAGGTACTATTCCACATCCCGGATACGGCAGTGTCACGCCGATTGGGGTTGACTTGCCTGAAAGCAGAGAGTCACATCGGACCAGCACTCCTGTCCGCCCTGAACGCACAGGTGGATCAGTGGCTGACTCCGCACCAACTGGAGATCGGCAAAGTGGTTTGTGACAACGGAAGAAATTTGTTGGCGGCATTTAATTTGGGGAAGTTGACACATGTGCCGTGCATGGCACATGTGTGTAATCTGATCGTACAACGCTTTGTGCATAAGTACCCAGGCTTACAGGACGTCCTGAAGCAGGCCAGGAAGGAGTGTGGCCATTCAGGCGTTCCTACACGGCCATGGCGCACTTTTCAGATATCCATCGATATTGACATGCATTGATTTATTGGTATTAGAGACATCATTAGTATAGCCATCTATGCTTTTCTTAATGAAAAATATCTTAATTGACATTTTTCTTGTAAACTTTTGGGCATCTATATGCAACTGAAATAAATTTGGAGGTTCTTCCGGGACAAATTTTAAACCTTTACTAAGGAGAAGGATTTCTTGAGGGGTCATGGAGAACTTTGAAATGTTAAAGACTCCTAGATTTTCTTCCTGCAACTGGGTGAACATTAAACTCTCATTGCTCCTCCACTCAATCTCCTTTTCTTCCCTGGTGTGTTTCTTTCTCTCAATGGCATGAATCGGTTGGTTAGGGGCAATTCCTGAGACCTGGGAGGAAAAAACTCCGTTATCTCTCCCTTTTTTCGGTCTCGCCCCTTCCCTAAAAAATCCCTATTATGTTGGTGACCATGCGTCTGTGGTGAGGCGGTGATTCTCTCAGTCGGAGAAGGATCAGGTCTGGATCTAAAGGTCACCGGGGGTTTACAAGAAAAATGTCAATTAAGAGATTTTTCATTAAGAAAAGCATAGATGGCTATACTAATGATGTCTCTAATACCAATAAATCAATGCAGAAATTTAAACCCAAATCTAAATTCTGTCCTAATGAGAAAGGTAGCCAGATCGAAGCCTTCAATAAAATGATCATCAGAGATTTTGAGAAACTAGGGAAGAACCCAAATTGGGAGACCAAACATAAGAATCTTACGAGTATAGAAAGTAAGATCCTTATGGATTTGAAAAATAGAAAAGAATTAACCATCAAGAGTGCAGACAAGGGAGGAGGGGTTGTCATTATGTCTACAGAATATTATGTAACAGAAGCATATAGACTACTTGACGATCACCTCACCTATAAAAAACTAACATATAACCCGAACTTTAAGTTTAATGGAGAATTAAAAACCCTTTTAAATACGGCCAAATCATCAGGCACTCTAAATGAGTCTACCTACTCCTTTATTTTTTCGGAATTTCCTAAGGTACCTACTTTCTATTTTCTCCCGAAATTACATAAGTGTAAAGAAAAAACCCCTGGCCGGCCAATTATCAGTGGCATAGACTCCCTGACCTCTAGGCTATCCGAGTATATTGATTTCCATCTGCAACAATATGCTCAGGGAGCAAAATCTTACCTCAGGGATACCAAACATCTTATCCAAAAGTTGGAATCTATTGAGTGGGCGGAAGATTTTGTTTGGGCTACCTTGGATGTAACCTCTCTCTACACTGTGATCGATCACGATCTCGGTGTGGAGGCGGTTAGAAATAATTTAGAACGGGATGTTAATCTAACACCTGCCTTTCGATTTTTTTTGGAGGATGCTATTCGGTTCATTTTAACCCATAATTTTTTTAGTTTCAACAAGGAATTTTTTCTTCAATTAAAGGGCACGGCGATGGGCACCAAGTTTGCACCAAGTTATGCTAATGTGTTTATGGACTACTGGGAAAGATCGTCTATCTGGTCCAACAACCCATATGGTGCAAACTTGGTGCTCTGGAGGCGTTACATAGATGACCTGGTGATCTGGCGCGGTCCTTTGGTTGAATTAGAAAGGTTCTTTCTGTACGTTAATCAGAACTCTCTTTCTTTGGTTTTTACACCTAAGATAGGTATTTCTAGTATAGATTTCCTTGATTTATCCATCTTCATTGAGGGTGGAGCAATCAAGACAAAAACATTTTTTAAGGCAACTGATTCAAACTGTTTTATTGACACTGCAAGCGGACACCATCCAAACTGGCTCAAGGGGGTTCCTAAGAGCCAGTTTATTAGGATGCGTAGGAACTGCAGTGATCTGGATCTGTTTTATTCACAAGCAGAAGTTTTGAAAAATCGTTTTCTAGAAAAGGGATACAGTTTGGAACTTCTGGATGCAGAAATTGAAAAAGTGGGAAACATAAATAGAAACGACCTTCTAGTGAATAAAAGAAAGACGGACATTAGAAACCCTATGTTCGATTTTTCTTTTAATACACAATATAGCTCAAAGGCCTTTGATGTACAGAGAATCATTAAGAAGCACTGGGGTCTATTAATTGAAGACGATTATTTAAATATGCAGATCCCCCAAATTCCGAAAATCATTTTTAGGAAGGGAACGAATTTCAAACAAATCTTGGCACCTAGCACTTTCCGATTGGAGAATAAAAAGGTTATGAACAAAATAGGTTTCCATACATGTGGCAACTGTATTAGTTGCAACCGTCAACATAAAGTTGTTTCAAGTTTCAGCAGCTTCCAAACTAAAAAGAAGTTTAAAATCAAAAGTCTGGTGTCCTGTTCCTCAACACATGTTGTATACCTGATCACATGTGGATGCGGGTTGCAATATGTGGGGAGGACAGGGAGGAAGGCTAAAATTAGATTCCAAGAGCACAGAAACAATATTAAAAAGAAAATGGTAACACACTCAGTGCCAGTGCACTGTAATAAATGCCCTTCCTTCAATTTCAGTACCCTCCAATGTACTGTTATTGAACAAGTGTCTTTGGATGAAAGGGGCAGTGACCTTGGATTACTATTGAGGAAAAGAGAGGGATACTGGATATACACCTTGCAAACTATGCAACCAAGGGGGCTGAATGTAGAGTTTGATTTGGTTTGTTTTCTTTAAATACATGATTTTTTGATAAATTTGTCTTATAAGATATATATACATTTTAAGCTGTTTTACTTTTTGATGGGTTGTTCCTTTAAGACCCTATGTATATGTCTTAAGCTGGTTCTTTTATTTATTCTTACACTTTTATTTTTATATATATATTTTTATTTTTATTTTATTTTATTTTATTTTTCCTTTATTTATTTTTCCTTTATGTATTTAGTAATTTTTTATAGAGGAAGGTTTGTTTATTGTGTATTGATATCCTGGTGATTTATGGGATATGAGATCGATTTCAGATTTGGTAACTATTGTTTTTTCATATTATGGTCCTTTTTCCGCCCCTTTGGCGAGTGGTGGAACGCAAAATTGCCGAATGGAACGCATCATCACTTTCGGTTTAGTCTAAGAATGAAACCGGAGTCGCATTTCCGGTGACGTCATTGGAACGCACCCGGAAGTATAGAAAATGCCGAACCCGGAAGTATGGTGTGGATAGGCTGGGACTTACTGCGCGCCAAACTCAGATGAGTTTAAAAGAAGATCGGGACTTGAAGGACGTTGCATGCAGACTAGGAGATTCACTTGCCCCTGAGGAAGTTCAGGTTACTGAACGAAACGCGTAGGGCTTTCTATTTTAGTGCAGAATTTCTGATTTTGGTTTTATTTTGTATTTTATTTTCACATCTTTTTTCTGGACATTGGTCATTTTGATGTTCCTGATTCCAGGGATCCCGAGATTGGATTTATTGATGTGCCTGTTTTCCACTTCAATTTTGTAAGTGTGTTTGTATATTAAAGTGTTCATTTTTATCAAAGATACTCTGCACTATTATTTTTATATTTTTTCTCCTCTATATCTGCCATGATGCTTCGCAAGTCCTGAGGTTTATGATAACGCCTACAATCATAACCCTTACACTACCTGATCGATACAACATCATACCTAATGTTTTAAAGCACGTTATTCCAAACAATTTAGGAATGTTAGGTGATTTATGCCCTTTATGGATTAAAACCAGACTCTGCATCAACTATGTAATTTTCCATGGATCCCCCTCTGGCATGCCACAGTCCAGGTGTTAGTCCCCTTGAAACAACTTTTCCATCACTATTGTGGCCAGAAAGCGTCCCTGTGGGTTTTAAAATTCGCCTGCCTATTGAAGTCTATGGCGGTTCGCCCGGTTCGACCGTTCGCGAACATTTGCGGAAATTCGCGTTCGCCGTCCGCGAACGGAAAATTTTATGTTCGCGACATCTCTATTTCAAAACAGTAAAACATATCACATCGATGATATTGTCAGTGAAAGTGACTTTATTTTATTTTTCCCACACAAGTGGCACTTTTACTGATGATATCATTGTTGTGACACGTTTCACTGTTTTGAAATATTTGTGTTCAGCAAAAGTCACCCGAGTATAACAGTACCCTCCAATGTACAGGTTTTATAGTGTTTTTGAAAGTTACTGGGTCAAATATAAGGCTTGTTTTTCCATTTTTTCACATTGAAATTTGCCAGATTAGTTATGTTGCCTTTGAGAGTGTGTGGTAGTCCAGGAATGATGGCCTACCATTTGCAAAAGAAGACAACCCAAGGTATTGTAAATGAGGTATGTTCAGTCTTTTTTTAGTAGCCACTTAGACACAAACCAAATACAAAAAAAGTGTACCAAGAAATACAATAGATAAAGTGGGCTCAACACTTATGTGAGGGATCCCCTTAACCCCCACAATAAAATCAAACACACAAAAAATAATAATATAAGTGGAGCCCTAGTACACCTGGGTAATGATATTGAAGGTGGGTACAAATTATGAAACAATTTACACAAATCTGTGGAAAATATAAAACACAACCATAGTGCAGATGGTATAGACAATAATAATAAAGTATGGATGAAAAATGTCCAACTCACAAGGAGAGAGCAAATAGGTCACCTGGTTCTAGTGTGTAGCGCCCTTGGATCCTTAAGGGAAATCCACAGCCCTCTTCCATGTCTTTGAAACCCAAATAGATGTCAGCAGGGAAAGGCAGGGAAACTGTGAGGATATTGATACATTTATTAATATAAATAAAATTAAAAAAATCTGATCAAGTGATCAATATACTTAAGAAACATTATTTCTTAAGTATATTGATCAATTGATTAGATTTTGTTTTAGTTTATTTACATTAAAGGGACACTTTAGTCACCAGAACAATTACAGCTTATTGAATTTGTAGAATCATTACCTTCATGCTTTTTGCTGTAAACACTGTCTTTTCAGAGAAAATGCAGTGTTTGCAATACAGCCTAGTGATAACTTAACTGGCCACTCCTTAGATGGCTATAGAAGATCCTTCCTGGGTCATGGCTGCCTAAAATGCATCCAAACATTCAGTGTCTCATCCCTCTGCATGCAGACACTGAACTTTCCTCATAGAGATTAATTGATTCAATTCATCTCTATGAGGAGATGCTGATTGGCTAGGGCTGTGTTTGAATTGTGCTGGCTCTGCCCCTGATCTGCCTCTTTGTCAGTCTCATCCAATCCTATAGGGAAGCATTGTGATTGGATCAGGTTACCACTTCTGGTGATGTCAGCAGGCAATGGGCACATCTAAAGCAAACAGGGGCAAAGCAAGCAGCTCCAGACTTGAATAGAAGCAAGATTTTACTATATTTTGAGAGGCATGAGGGGGCCAGGGGAGCTAGATGGTGGTTTTAACCCTGTAGGGTCAGCAATACATGTTTATGTTCCTGACCCTATAGTGCACCTTTATAAATTTACTAATTTACCAATATCCTCAAAGTTTCCCTGCTGACATCTATTTGGGTTTTAAAGGCAGCGAATGGGACTGTTAGAAAAAGTGTTTGTTTGTTTTTAAAACAATTTTCATCATACTTTATAATTTAGTTTTATAGTAAATTATACGATACAATGAAAATAATGGTATCTTTAGAAAAAACATTTAATGACGAGAAAAACTGTATATAATATGTGTGGGTACAGTAAATGAGTAAGAGGAAAATGACCGCTAAACACAAACACCACAGAAATGTAAAAACAGTCCTGGTCCTTAACGATAAGAAAATTGAAAAACGGTCTAGTCACTAAGGGGTTAAAACAGAGGTGGCTCTCTAACAGAGGCAGCCGCCTAAGCCGCCTTAGGGCAGACTGTGTCAGGTCCTCGGTCAGTGACCGAGGAACTGACACCAGGACGAGGCCCGGCGGCTTGTTCAGTATGCCGCCGAGTACGATGCCCCTCCAGTCTGCCTGGCTAGAGATCGCCCATTGCAGACACTGGTCTGCAGCTCCGCAGTGTTCAGAGCTACAGACCATGTGTCTAGCGAGATCTGACCAAATCAGAGCGTTGCCGCATGTTACCATGGCAACGCTCTGACTGGTCTCGCGAGCACATGGTGTGCAGAGCTGCAGACTAGATATCACCACCGGACCACCATGGAGCCCACTGGATTACCAGGGAGCCCACACTGGACCACCAGGAAATAAAAAAAGGTATTTAGTCCCCCTCTCCCTCTCCCCATCATCCCCCTCTCACCATCACCCCCCCCTCCCTCCCTCATCCCATCACCTGCCTCTCTCCACTCCCCGACCTCCTCCCCTTCAGCCAGTGCCCCTTCCTAGTGGCTCCGGAATCACCTTTCACCGATCAGGGGCCCACTGAGGCACGGTGTGCCTGACCGGGAGTAACCCTAAACTTTCCTGGAACTCTAAAGTGGATTGCAGATTCGCCGTGGTCCGCTAAAACTTCAATCAGAGTGCTCCCAGGACCAGGAATTAGAGTGCTTTTTGAACTCTGGAGCTCTGCGTCTGATCGGGGGCTAGCCGCGTCCCACTAAACTTTGTACTTCCACCTAATTCAGGGTAGGCACAGCCGATCTAGGTGTTTTTTGGACAGTATGGGGGCCCAAAAGAGACCTTTCTGGGGATGGCACTGTTATGGGGATGTGGACACTGGGAATATGTTTGATTGCAGTTTTTGTTAACACAGTGCTGAAGTGTACAGCAGATGATTACATTACCAGCTCAGGTACAGGCGTCAAGGCACTGGGTATGTTGCAATCTATTATTCTCCCTGGGACCTCCTGTTGAGACCCTAGGTATAAAAGGTGGCATTGTGTGATAATAAAATCAGTTCTTTTTCACCCTTCACTCGGCTAGTGGGTGGGTGAGACCACTATACACACTGCAAGAGAGCATAATCATTCTGGAGCTTCAACACAGGGAAGGGACAACTTAGGCAGTAGTGACCCAGCTACTCGTGGGTATACCACCACAAAGTTTTCCATAGGAAAAACATGTAAACATTACATTTTCTTAAAAATCTGATTGAGGGAAAGTGGTCTGGGTTACTTTAGTGGTTCTTTAAAGTAATATACAGTTTTAGGCAAAAAATAAAAAATATAATACAAAATATGGGACAACTTAGCTGCTTCAAGGGAACACTATAGCTTTAACCTTCCTATAATGTCCCTGTCCCTAGTTCTGTACAGAATCTCTCCACTCTCCCTTCCCATGTACCAAAACAATGTCTAAAATAATGTCATGGAGAAGGCATGCCCCCCCTTGCTATGGTCCACTCCAAATGTGCCTCATAAGTAGCATTGGGGACCTAATGAGCATGCGTGGCTCAGACAGGCTTAAAATCTAGAGGAGGTGGGGTAGAAAAACACAATTGAAAGCTCAATGGAGGTCCTGGTTGCTGTCTTACCTTAAGGCCTAAATGATTTCGAAAACAATTTAACCCTAAATTGATCATGAAAGGTCCCGTTCCCATGGTCCCTTTTTTTAAGTGGGAGGACACATTTAGTTCAGGTATAAATAGGATGTGTGACCATAGGTCTTTGAGGAAGGCACTAGCTGAAACGTTGGAGTTTTTTGGTCTCCAACCCTGGGTCAGTATACTTGATACAACACTATTGGGTAAATGTCTTTGTACTTTATTTATATTTACTCTTGGTGTATGTATTATAATGTTATGCACTTTACACATATGCACTTTTTCTTACCGGTATATGGATGTTTGACTTTGTCATTTCAACAAAATCTACTTTTTTTTTGCATAACTTTGTGTGCTGTGGGTTTTTATACTATGTATGTATAGTACTGGTGTGGTAACAGGCTGTCCCTCATTTTTAGCACCGTCCTATCCAGGTTAAGTGAATGATCCACTGATTAACCCACAAAACAGTGGGTGTTTGCTATAGAATTATTTTGTGAGATATTTTTTTTTTCAATCTTTGTTTTTATTGAGGCATAGGATGGGTCAGTACAGAAAGTAAAACAAGTGGTTAATGCATGAGAAACATACGTTATACATAACTGGTTATACAATGGTTACATGCACTCCCGAGTATAACGGCCTCTTTTTTATGAAAGTTTCAACTGTAGTATTATACAGGCTAAACAAGGTAAGTAGGCTAAATACTAGAGGTTCACTTAACTAAGTCAGATTCAAAGCTGAATGCTACCTCGCTAGTATATCTAAGCATGGAAGTGGGTATTAATGGCAAGTTAACAGGCTAGTATATCAACGCTAATTTTGCCCCTCAGCTTATGTGAAGCAATGTATTTGAGGAGGCTTGGGGACTAGGAGCCTGATAACACAAATATTTAAAAGCTTGTGAGGGACATGAGACAAAGCGTACAAAAGTAAATAAAACACAGCTGTGTAGAGTGGACTAAAGAGTACATATAAATGCTTGTTCCTATAGAGGAAACATGAGCTGAGTCACATATACAGAAAATATAGTAGACATGGTGATTGCATAGTCAGATTATATCATGCTTGCTACTAAGTCATGTACTACACTTTTAAGGTACAGCACAGAGGCATGCTAGTGGTACTGATTAGGCAACATCGAATGAACGTTAATCTTAGGAGAGAGTCCCAATGTGGGAGTGTGTGGGCATAATGGTAGGCTTAGGCACATGTCATCCAGCCGGCCTGCACCTCATGGTAGAGGGCTGATGCTTCTATGGTACGGCAGGTTCAGCCAATGCCCCGCTTGTGCTGGAGTGTTATTGCTGAGGCGAACTTGAGTCTGCCCGGGTCTTCCTGGTTCTCAGCTCCCCGCACTATGGTTCTCCCTCTGCACTTCCTGGGAGCTCGTCGTCCGGGTGCCGTCTCTCTTTTCAGCCCGAGGCCTTAGTAGGGGCCTTTACCGCATGTCCATTGACCCCATTAACAGGGTCGGGGGCCCGAGGGTGTGCCGGAACATGACTATCTCCTTGGGTATATGGGCGGCGTGGGAGGATCACCTCCAGGTAAGCCCCCAGCTCGGAAGAGGGGTATACGGCCCTTGTATCGACTTCGTCCCTTTGGGTGGTGAGGTGTGCCGTTCGGCCCATGGGTGGTCCCTGTGGGTTCTCCAGAGTGTTACCGCCAGGCAGGGATGTTATAGAGGTCGTGTCTGTGCAGCAGCGACGGGTAGTATGTCCGCCTGCAGCCTGCTTTTTCCGTCTGTGGGTTTTATGTGGTAGCGGTTGTCTCTTTGGTGCAGTGAGGATGTTGTTGCTTGGCTGTCGGCTCTTGGGAGGCCGCTGAGGTCGCCGTTCATTGCGTTTTTGTTCACCTCCGTCCGGCTTCCTTGTGGCTTGTGCTTGTCTTGCGCGATCCTGCAGCATGGACCAGAAATTGTCAAATATGACCCCCAGGGTGTCTGTAACATGACACCTGGGGTCTGCTTTATCCGGTTGCAGTATTGTCTGGTCCATTGCCGCAGCGCCTGGTGCGTCCGCCATCTTGAGTGGCTCCAGACCCTTGAAGCTTGATGGTTCTGCCGGGTACACAGAGGTGTTTAGACCTGAGGCAGCACAGGTCTTTGGGAACCGGGATAACCACCACCGGCAGGGGGAGGGGTGGGATGTGTGTGCCCCCTCGTCTGCCAGAGAACCGGGAGAGCGGCCGTCTCTCCTCGGCTCCCACCCGCACAGGCTGCCCGTGGCACCAGTGGCGTCACTAGGGGGGGGGCAGAGGGGGCCATGGCCCCCCCTACATTATGCAGTGCCCCCCCTTGTACCCCCCCAATTCAAATTAAAGTCGGGAGCTTTGTGTCTCCCTTCTCACCTGCAGCAGCACTGTAACTGGTCTTTGTGTGATATTTTAAATCAGTATGGATCTTGATGGCACACTAAAAATGTAGTATCTCACGACATATCAGTTAGTATTGAGAGTGTACTATTTAGCATATGCTCCCCTTATATAACTATGTCTATTGATTTTCAACACTTATTTTGTTTAATGCTTGGCTAGAAATCACACTACCTAGTCAGGTCCAGTGCAACAGTTATTTCAACCTTGTGTTCACACAGGCGCATTGTGGTCGTTCTTGTTCTCTATACCTTAATATATAAAAATATATATATATATTTGCCGTTTTACATATACACTAACTGTATATAATGTACCAATTATTTGCAGACTATTCTGTGTATATTGCACAATTTTTGTTAACATGCACAACAAAAATAAAGAATTTTAAAAAAGGATTTATCGGGGGCGGGGCCTGACCGCCGAGCGGGAAGGATGTGGGGCACCTCGGCTCCGCAAAGAAACTACCATAATCAGGCAGAAATTTCCTTTTTATGCCTGTGCTTGGCGATCAGTGGCCACATGAAGGCAAAGGGGACACAAAAAAACACCCGCGGTGTCAATATCAGCCCCCGTCCTGCCGGCAGAGCGGACTACTGGGCGGAAGGGATTGAGGCCTGCCGCGAGGCTCTGGCGGGAGAAACGGCCGATCTCCTGTGCTTGGTCTGGCGGTGTCAGGATCGGGACAGGGATCCAACACGCAGAGTACAAAGAGTGGAAAGGTACGTATACCGGGCCTTAGAATGGCCGGACTAACGTACCGAGAGTAATAGAGAATAGTCAGAGACAAGCCGAGGTCGAGGGAACGAGAAGACAGATAAGCGAGAGACAAGCCGGGTCAAGGGAGAACAGAGAATCAGGGAAGTACAACAAGCCGAGTCAAAACCAAATAGAGCAAACTAGAATACCAGAGCACTGAGTGACTAGACAAGCTAGAACCACGACAGGGCAATGAGCTGAAGAGAGAAGTAAGCTTAAATACCCTGGCTCCGGATGGTAAGCACGCCTCTGACAAGTGCCGATTGGATATCGGACACTTGAGTGACAGGTCGCTCGTGATAGCGTCATGACGTCACGTATTGAGCGTCCTGCTAGAAAAGGACGTGGATTCCTCGCGGCCGGTGTTTAAGTAGCTGGATGAACCGCGAGGAACGGAGGAAACAGCTCGCCTGGACGGATAAACCACCAAGTCTCTACCTCCCTTAGAGGTAGAGGCCTCAGGTACCCTGACAGTACCCCCCCTCTCAGATACGCCCACCGGGCGGAAGGAACCGGGGCGAGATGGGAAGCGGAGGTGAAATGCTCTGCGAAGGCGAGAGGCATGAACGTCCTCCTGAGGTACCCAACTCCTCTCCTCAGGACCATATCCCCTCCAGTTGACCAGATATTGCAATTTTCCCCTTGAAATTCTGGAATCAACGATGGAGCTGACCTCGTACTCTTCCCGACCCTCCACCTGAACAGGACGAGGCGAGGAGACCTTAGAGGAGAATTTGTTGCAAATAAGAGGTTTCAACAAGGAGACATGAAAAGAGTTAGGAATGCGTAAGGCAGGTGGCAGAGCAAGGCGATACGCAACCGGATTGATACGAGTGAGAACCCTGTAAGGACCTATGTAGCGAGGAGCAAATTTCATAGATGGAACTTTTAGTCGAATGTTCTTAGTACTTAACCATACCCTATCCCCAGGAACAAAAACAGGAGCCGCTCTTCTATGCTTGTCGGCGTGTTTCTTGAACAACGAGGAACTATGTAACAGAATTTGCCGAGTCTGATCCCATAATTTCTTCAGGTTGGCGACATGATCATCAACCGACGGTATCCCCTGAGAAGAGGAAACCGAAGGAAAAATCGAAGGATGAAAGCCATAGTTCATGAAGAAAGGGCTGGAGCGAGTTGAATCGCAAACAAGGTTATTGTGTGCGAACTCCGCCCAAGGAATCAGACCGACCCAATCGTCCTGGTGTTCGGAAACAAAGCAACGCAGATACTGTTCGATCTTTTGATTGGTACGTTCAGCAGCTCCGTTAGACTGAGGGTGATAGGCCGAGGAGAAGTTCAATTTGATGCCCATTTGAGAACAAAAGGATCTCCAGAAACGTGAGACAAATTGAGAGCCTCTATCAGAGACAATCTCCGAAGGAATCCCATGTAGGCGAAAAACCTCTCTTGCAAAAATCTCCGCCAATTCAGGAGAAGTCGGAAGTTTAGGTAATGGCACGAAATGGGCCATCTTAGTAAATCTATCCACCACCGTGAGAATAACAGTCTGTCTCTTGGAAGCAGGCAAATCAACGATAAAGTCTATGGACAAACAGGACCAAGGTTTCTCAGGAATGTCCAAGGGGTGTAACAGACCACATGGAGATGCATGAGGTAGTTTAGTCTTGGCACAAGTTTCACAAGCAGCGACGAACTCCTCAATATCCTTACGAAGTGAAGGCCACCAGAAATCCTTGGATATCAGAGAGTACGTCTTGCGAATACCAGGATGACCAGCTATTTTACTTTCATGAAAACATTGTAAGAGCTCCAGTTGAAGTTCAGGAGGAACAAAGTTTCTTCCCTCAGGAGTGTTTCCGGGAGCTAGATGTTGTGACTTCAAGATCTGGTCAAGTAGCGGGGAATGAATTTTGAGACTGGTATTAGCAATAATATTGCATTTGGGTACAATGGAAGACAAAAGTGGTTCAACTGAAGCAGAGGGTTCATATTGGCGAGATAGCGCATCAGCTTTAGAATTCTTAGACCCAGGTCTGTAAGTCAGAACGTAATTGAAATGGGTAAGAAACAACGACCAACGAGCCTGCCTGGAGGACAGACGCTTGGCCTCTCCGATATAAGACAAGTTTTTGTGGTCTGTCAGGATGGTAACAGGATGTAATGTACCTTCCAATAAATGTCTCCATTCTTTCAAAGCCTTGATAACCGCTAGTAATTCTCTGTCACCAATGTCATACCTGCTTTCAGTACCGGTCAATTTTTTAGAGAAAAATCCACATGGATGTAATGGTTTATCAACACCCAACCTTTGAGATAGAACAGCACCTAAACCAGTCTCTGATGCGTCTACCTCGAGCAAAAATGGCAGAGAAGTGTCAGGGTGAACTAAAATTGGAGCGGAAGCGAAAAGCTCCTTGAGAGTCTTGAACGCAAGGAGAGCTTCAGTAGTCCAATTCTTAGTGTCAGCCCCCTGTTTGGTCATGTTAGTGATAGGTGCAATAATGGAAGAATAGCCCTTAATAAAGCGCCTATAATAATTGGAAAAACCAATAAATCTCTGTATGGCTTTAAGACCTGTGGGTAAAGGCCACTCTAGAATGGATTGGAGCTTATCCGGATCCATCTTAAATCCCTCCCCAGAGATCACATAGCCGAGAAAGGTTACCTGGGTTTGATCAAAGCTACATTTCTCCAACTTGCAGTACAAGCCATGCTGGAGAAGCTTGTGCAAAACCCTCCTGACTTGTTTGTGATGAATCTCAATGTCACTAGAATGAATGAGTATATCATCTAGGTATACAATGACGCACTCTTGCTGAAATTCCCTAAGAACCTCATTAATCAGATCTTGGAATACTGCTGGTGCATTGCATAACCCAAAAGGCATGACGGTATATTCATAGTGGCCATATCGAGTATTGAATGCCGTCATCCACTCATGTCCCTGCTGGATTCTCACCAAGTTATATGCCCCTCTGAGGTCTAACTTGGTGAAAATTGTAGAGCCCTTCAAACGATCGAAGAGTTCGGTGATCAAGGGAATCGGGTAGGCATTTTTAATGGTTATCTTATTCAAGCCTCGATAATCAATACAAGGCCTCAAAGAACCATCTTTCTTTGTAACAAAAAAAAATCCAGCCCCAGCAGGGGAGGAGGACCTCCTGATGAATCCCTTGTCTAAATTCTCGTGAATATACTCCTCTAGAACTGAGTTCTCTTTAGTAGATAATGGGTATACATGACCTCTGGGAGGCATGGTACCAGGGAGTAGGTTAATTTTGCAATCAAAGGACCTGTGTGGGGGTAAGGTATCGGCTTTCTTTTTGTCAAATACTGCCTTTAAATCTAGATACTGAGGCGGAATTTGTGTCTCTGTAGGATTGTCAGAGGTAGTCGATGTGTTAGTTAATCCGAGAGGTAAGACCTTCCGCAAGCATTTTTCTTGACAATTCTTTCCCCACGAAACTATCTCCCCAGACTCCCAATTAATAATAGGGTTGTGTCTCCTCAACCAGGAGTACCCCAGGACTATGGGAATAGACGGAGAAGAAATGAGCATTAAGGATATATCCTCTTTATGTAGGATGCCAACAGTTAAGTTAATCGGTATGGTCTCATGGAAAATAACAGGCTCAAGTAACGGTCTACCATCGATGGCCTCAACAGCCAGTGGTGTCTCTTTTAACTGGGATGGGATAGCATGCTTGGCAACAAAACCCTGATCTATAAAGCTCTCAGCAGCTCCAGAATCGATTAGTGCCATAGTCTTTACTACTCCCTTCTCCCACCTCAAAGAAACGGGTAACAGAAGCCTGAACTCTTTGTAGTTGTGAATAGAGGACAAAGTAGAAACACCCAAGGCCTGTCCTCTAGAGAAACTTAGGTGCGAGCGTTTCCCGAACGATTAGGACAATTTAGGCGTAAATGTCCTCTGACTCCACAATACATACATAAACCCTCCCTTCTTCTGTACTGTCTCTCTCTCTCTGTGAGATGAGTACTGCCTATCTGCATAGGTTCAGAAATACGTAAGTCCTCGAACTCAGAATTTTGAAAGGTAGGCGCTAGTTTAAAGGAGGGTCTACGGGTCCTATCTCGAGTGTTCTGCCTCTCTCTTAAGCGTTCATCAATGCGAGATATAAAAGAAATTAAATCCTCCAAATTCTCAGGGAGTTCTCTAGTAGCGACCTCGTCAAGAATTACATCTGATAACCCATTCAGAAACACATCTATATAAGCCTGTTCGTTCCACTTAACTTCTGCCGCCAAGGACCTGAACTCTAGTGCATAATCCACAAGTGTTCGATTGTCCTGTCTAAGGCGTAACAGTAATCTAGCTGCATTGACTTTTCTACCAGGAGGGTCAAAAGTTCTTCTAAACGCAGCTACAAAGGCATTATAATTATAGACTAGTGGATTATCATTCTCCCATAAAGGATTGGCCCATCTCAGAGCTTTCTCAATGAGTAAAGTAATAACAAATCCAACCTTCGCTCTATCTGTAGGATAAGAGCGGGGTTGTAATTCGAAATGGATGCTAATCTGGTTCAGAAAACCACGGCACTTCTCCGGTGACCCGCCATAACGTACTGGTGGGGTAATACGGGAAGAAGCACCTACAGTGGCTACCTCTAGACCTGAGACTGCAGGAGAAATAGAAGGAGTACGTGTCTCCTCAGGTGGGTTACTAGCACGAGACAAAAGTGCCTGTAGTGCTAAAGCCATCTGATCCATCCTATGTTCCATGGCGTCAAACCTGGGATCAGAAGAACCAAGCTGACTGTTTGTACCTGCAGGATCCATTGGCCCTGTCGTAATGTCAGGATCGGGACAGGGATCCAACACGCAGAGTACAAAGAGTGGAAAGGTACGTATACCGGGCCTTAGAATGGCCGGACTAACGTACCGAGAGTAATAGAGAATAGTCAGAGACAAGCCGAGGTCGAGGGAACGAGAAGACAGATAAGCGAGAGACAAGCCGGGTCAAGGGAGAACAGAGAATCAGGGAAGTACAACAAGCCGAGTCAAAACCAAATAGAGCAAACTAGAATACCAGAGCACTGAGTGACTAGACAAGCTAGAACCACGACAGGGCAATGAGCTGAAGAGAGAAGTAAGCTTAAATACCCTGGCTCCGGATGGTAAGCACGCCTCTGACAAGTGCCGATTGGATATCGGACACTTGAGTGACAGGTCGCTCGTGATAGCGTCATGACGTCACGTATTGAGCGTCCTGCTAGAAAAGGACGTGGATTCCTCGCGGCCGGTGTTTAAGTAGCTGGATGAACCGCGAGGAACGGAGGAAACAGCTCGCCTGGACGGATAAACCACCAAGTCTCTACCTCCCTTAGAGGTAGAGGCCTCAGGTACCCTGACAGGCGGGTCATCTCCCGCGCCTACTGAGGGTTATCCCGGACCCCACCGGAGAGAGGCAGTGACCGCATTCACCATCCGAGCGGCGAAAGGATCAAAACGGGACCGCACGGCAAAATCCAAAATGGCCGCCGCGCCCATTACAGACCAGAGACAGCGCTCCCATCCAGCAGAAGCTACAACTCCCTGTGCAATCGGCAGACCAAAGGGTTCTTACCTGGATTCTCACTCTGCTCACACAGAGCGGGCACAGCACGCAGGCTCCCTCAGGTACCCAAGGCTGATGCTGGCAAAGCATAAACACGAACACACCCATGGCCAGCAAGTACCGAAACAATCTAGCAACCAGCGGGAAACACAAGCGATCTAGAGATGGGCGAGAAGCCAACCGACCCAGCGCAGCTGCAGCAGTAATTAAGCGGATGCTAACCATGCAGACTGAAAATCCTGCAGAGTACTGTATATACTTTTGTTTTGCATTGACTTTTTAATATCATTGATGCGTGTAATACAGTCGAATTTATCACCGCAGGGAAATCATTTACACCTGTCTATGCCTAAAAATATGCATTACCCGGCAAGCTTAATGGCTTGCTGCCCCCTGGTGGTTAATTTACAAAGTGCGGAGAAATTTACACCTAACGTTGTTTAATATAACCTGCAATTTACTAATCCATGTTATTAAGCATGCCATTAGTTTAACTACTGCTACTATCTTGTGTATTAACTCTTAGTAGTTTATCAAACTCGTTCGGTTTTCTTTTTACTTTGTTTCACCGCACTAAGCACTAAGCCATTTGTCCTCGACTCAATTCTATAAAGCGATGTCTTAGCATGACTTCTACTCCTACCTTTCTCTAAACCACGTTACCAATCGGTGGGCAAAGCGACGGTCCCCTCTAGGTGGTTAGAAAGAATATACCCGTCTGTTTTGTCGTTGAAAAAAAAAAAAAGTACAATGTTTCTGATGCCATGTAAACATATGTGATTACCAATCGATCTGCACCAGCTATTGTGGCAGTTCAAATTGTTTGTCTTATCCCTGCACGAACAAAATAAAGAATTAAAAAAAAAAAAAAAAGTATTTATCTAGTCCTCTATGTTTCCAAATTGAAAATCAATTCTTAAATTCATTTGTTAAAAAAAAAAAATTACATTCTCCCCCCCCCAACTTATAAAAAAAATAACCTATGGAAAAAGGAGACTTATAGAAAATGGCACAATTTAAAGTCAATATTTAAACCTGCTGTCTGCAGCGTATACAGGTTCAATATCCACTTAATTTCTGTTTGGCCAAGAAGGTAGCTTTTCTGGATAATTATTTAAGAATACCTGGACTACTTATTTTCCCTCTCTCTCTTTTAAATTGTATTCCGGTATATCTCCATCCTCTAAATTATTATTATTGCTTAATTGATTACTATTGCACCCTTCATCCTTAACTCTTGTTTAACCCCTTAAGGACCAAACTTCTGGAATAAAAGGGAATCATGACATGCCACACATGTCATGTGTCCTTAAGGGGTTTAAGGACTACTATAGTGCCAGTTAAACATACTCGTTTTCCTGGCACTATAGTGCCCTGAGGGTGCCCCCACCGTCAGGGACCCCCTCCCGCCGGGCTGGATGGAGAGGAAGGGGTTAAACTAACCTTCTCCTCCTCTTCGGCTGAATGTGCAAGCGCGGCAAGAGCCGCGCGCATTCAGCCAGTCTCATAGGAAAGCATTCACAATGCTTTCCTATGGACGCTGGCGTTTTCTCACTGTGATTTTCACAGTGAGAAGCACGCAAGCGCCTCTAGCGGCTGTCAATGAGACAGCCACTAGAGGCTGGATTAACCCAAATATAAACATAGCAGTTTCTCCGAAACTGCCATGTTTATAGAAAAAAAGGGTTAACCCTAGCTGGACCAGGCACCCAGACCACTTCGTTAAGCTAAAGTGCTCTGGGTGCCTATAGTGGTCCTTTAATTAAATGTTTTTTGGTTTTTTTTTTTAGTGTTAGTTATTGCACTCATACAATGGGACAAACAATGGTATAAGTGCAAAGACCTCTTGATGGTTCACGGAATAAAGAGGAAAAATCGTTTTTGGGTTCATGCAGATCAGTGCAAATTGTATAAACCTACAACATAATTTGATAATCTATTGATACTGCTTTGGTTTTCTTGGATTTATTTTAGATAATTTGTAAGCAGACCTACAGAGGAAAGTTGGCCGGTGACAAAAGATGTGCTCGCAAAGACATCCGTGTAGCAGAGAGAAGTTGGTTGTCAGCATGCTGCCAACATTGATGACAACAGTTGTAGTACTTCTATTTAAAGGACCACTCTAGTGCCAGGAAAACATACTCGTTTTCCTGGCACTAGAGTGCCCTGAGGGTGTCCCCACCCTCAGGGACCCACTCCCGCCGGGCTCTGGGGGGAGGAAGGGGTTAAACTTACCTCTTTCTCCAGCGCCGGGTGGGGAGCTCTACTCCTCCTCTTCTTCTTCCTCGCGACGTCATCGGCTGAATGCGCATGCGCGGCAGGAGCTGCGCTCGCATTCAGCCGGTCGCATAGGAAAGCATTTACAATGCTTTCCTATGGACGCTTGCGTGCTCTCACTGTGATTTTCACAGTGAGAAGCACGTAAGTGCCTCTAGCGGCTGTCAATGAGACAGCCACTAGAGGATTTGGAGGCTGGATTAACCCTCAGTATAAACATAGCAGTTTCTCTGAAACTGCTATGTTTATAAAAAAAAAGGGTTAATCCTAGAGGGACCTGGCACCCAGACCACTTCATTAAGCTGAAGTGGTCTGGGTGCCTAGAGTGGTCCTTTAAGATAAACAAAACTATTTTCAACCAGGAATTAAAGGATGACTTATTGGGAAATTTAAAAAAAGGAAAAAAATAAAAAGACCACGAACAAGTATTAAAAGGTCATGTTTGTTTTGGGACAAAAGATGGGTATATACAAATATGTAATGTGCAAATTTATTTCACAGGAGATAGTGTTATTATATAGGGACACTATAGTCACCTGAACAACTTTAGCTTAATGAAGCAGTTTTGGTGTATAGAACATGCCCCTGCAGCCTCACTGCTCAATCCTCTGCCATTTAGGAGTTAAATCCCTTTGTTTATGAACCCTAGTCACACCTCCCTGCATGTGACTTGCACAGCCTTCCATAAACACTTCCTGTAAAGAGAGCCCTATTTAGGCTTTCTTTATTGCAAGTTCTGTTTAATTAAGATTGTCTTATCCTCTGCTATGTTAATAGCTTGCTAGACCCTGCAAGAGCCTCCTGTATGTGATTAATACAGAAAATGTTATCATACTTACCGTAATTTTCTTTTCCTGGCTATTATTCATGGCAGCATCACTTATGGGTAGCTCCGCCCCAATCAGGAACAGGACAGGAAAAAATCAATTAATCTGGACCAGACTGGGGTATAAAAGGTCCCTCCTCCTTCCATCCCACAGTCGAGTTCCAAAGCTTAAAATAATCTTAAGGGGGGGTTGCTGATGCTGCCATGAATAATAGCCAGGAAAAGAAAATTACGGTAAATATGATAACATTTTCTGTATCCTGGCTAATCATGGCAGCATCACTTATGGGTAATACCCAAGCTTCACCATAGGGTGGGAAAATCATAAATAACAAATACTCCAAACCAGATGATGCTGAAAAAGTTTAATTTAGTTAGATTCCACAGAGGACAGAACGCCTCTACCAAAAGCCGTAGAGGAAGATGCCAAATCCAGTTTGTAGTGTTTGATGAAAGTTAGAGGAGAAGACCACGTAGCTGCCTTACAGATGTCGTCAGATGGAACTTCTGCCCAATTTGCCCATGATGTTGCTAAAGCCCTTGTAGAGTGTGACTTGATCTTACTAGGAGGAGTAAGGTCTTTTAACTGATAAGCCTTGATTATAGTATTGGAGATCCAACGTCTCAAAGTGGAAGTAGAGGCTGCCTCCCCTCTTCTGGGACCTATTGGAACAACAAACAGCTGTTGAGACTTCCAAAATTGATGAGAAACTTCTACGTACTTGAGTAGGCACTGTCTGACATCCAATTGATGAAGTTTCACGAAAGAGGCTTTCTTCTTTTGTCCACCAATACAGATCTTTCGACATCCTCGGGAGTAAACAAATCTTCTGATCCCAATTGCCGGTTTGTGCCTTGAACTGTAAGAGAAACTGCCTCTGAATAAGTCGCATCCTCCACTGGCCCATTTTACTAGGCCTATCGTGGAAGTAAGAGACCCTAATAGGCTCATAAAGTCTTTTGCTGAGATGTAGGATTTCTGATGCAGGCTTCTGATTTTCTTCACAATTCGTTCTTTCCTTTCTGTAGAGAGCTATACCAGGCCATTCACCGAGTCTATATTTGCTCCCAGGAATATCATCCTCTGGAAAGGCACCAATGAACTCTTTTTGGGATTTATCAAACAACCATGTTCTTGAAGGTATTTGATGATTATTCTTGTGTGGAGATTCACTATCTGACTGGATGGACCTATGATCAGAAAATCGTCCAGATAATGATAAAGCTCGATGTTCTTTGTCCTTATAAAGACCACAAGTTCGAGAACGTTCTGGGGGCCAAACTTAAGCCGAAGGGGAAGTCCCTTGAACTGGTAGTGATTCCCCGAAATCCAAAACCGGCGATGACTGATGTGAATAGGTATCTGATAGTAGGCATCTTTGAGATTGATAGATGTCATCCAGTTCCCTGTCTTTATATTGGGCAGGATTGTAGTAATAGACTCCATCTTGAACGTTCTTGGTATCAAATATGTATTCAGACCTTTTAGGTCCAGAATTAGACGCCATTTCCCCTGAGGTTTTGGGGCCAAAAAAATCGTAGAATAGTGGCCTTTGTAACGTTCTCCATAAGATACTTTCTCTATGACCTGGTTCTGCAGAAGTTGTGAAATAATGTTGTTCAGAGCGACTTCCTTTCTTCCTTTTGTAACTCTTGAACGAATAAAGGTGTTTTGAGAAGGGAATTCTATCTTGTATCCTTGCATAAGGATAGAAAGAACCCAAGTATCTTGAATACTTTTGGCCCAAACCGGATAAAAGAAGCGAAGTCTGCCTCCTATAACATCTGGCTGGGCCAGCAAACGTTCAGAAGTTTTTATTTGCTGGTCTAGATCCTCTTCCTCTAACCGGTTTTGATGTAGTAGACTGATAGCTTCTCCAGTTAGAGTTCCTGGAATATTCTCTTCCGGGTCTGTATGCTCTGCTATCTCGAAAGGATCGATCTCTGAATTTTTTATCCCTCCAATAAGATGCACTAAATCTTCTTTTCCCTTGTGGAAGAAAAGCCTCTCCCATCAGCTGCTTTATGGATTGCATCTTCCAGGATTTTACCAAACAGCAGGTCACCTTGAAAAGGGAGCACACATAGAGAGGCCTTAGAAGCGTAATCTGCACCCCAAGAGTGAAGCCATAATGCTCTCCTAGAGGCTACAGACAACCATACTTTTTGCTACCATCTTGGTAACATCCAGGGAAGCTTCAGAAGTTCAGAACAGAATTCTGTGGCTAGTTTTAAATCTTTAAGGCCCTCCATCAGGTGTTCTCTACGGACTCCTCTAGTAACATCCTCTTCTAGATTATCAATCCATATTTTAAGAGCTCTGGACAAGGTGGTTAGGGCAATGGCTGGATGTAATGCTGATCCCAGGGCTAGGTATGCCTTGATAAGGTTAGCGTCCAATCGCTTTTCCATTGGCTCTCTTAAATATGCCATTGAGTCTATGGGAAGAGTCGTTCTTTTCGCCATATGAATGACTGCTGCATCAATTTTAGGAACAGAAATCCACGATTTGCAGTCCTCAGGCGCATATGGATATAATCTGGGAGTTTTACTTTTTAAAGTAACCTTTCTCTCAGGTCTATTCCATTCTTCATGTATGACCTCCTTGATAGCCGAATGAACTGGAAAAGTGGGTCTGTTAGACTTCAGATCTTCAAAATATCTGTCAGACTCCTTTCTTTCCATGCTATCTTCAGGGATTCTTAAGGTTTCTCTGATAAGATAAACCAGTTTATCCACAGACCTGGAATCCAGGGATTTTGAGGCACTATCATCATCTTCTTCCTCTGAATATACTTCCATTATATCAGATTCTTCCTCCGATTCTACATAACTTTCCACTCTGGGACGCTTAGAAGTAGTCCTCTTACTTGAGGATTTTAAGCCTTCTGCAATTGCTTCTGATATCCATTTCTTTAAGTCAGCCTGTGGGGAACTTTTCTTTTCCCATTCATTCGCTGCTTCCGCCAGGTAAGCTCTGCACAAATTATTCCCAGGAGGAGCCACTTGGTTGCAGTTTGCACATCTATTAGATTTTTCTCTATATTTTCTGGGAGAATTCTCTTGAGATCTTTCTGGGCTGAAACAGAGACCAATATACAATATATTATAGGCCTGTCATGGCACTCTTTTCCCCCCTATAATAATTTATAAGAAATTAGGAGGCTCACCTATGTCTTCTAGAGCGAGATCTTGAGGCAGAGGGAGAAGCCATCTAGAATAATAACATTTACTTAATACTGAAAGATTAAGAAAATGAAAGAAGAGAGGAAGAGAAAAAAAACATTTTTTTTTTACAAGATTGAATAAGAAATTTACCTTTAAAACGGAATCTGGATGTAAAAGGCAGCTTTCCTTATCACTAGATGACCAGGTAAGAAGATAGAACCAATCCCGTTTGAAAATTCGAATGTAACATTTTTTGGCGCGATACCTTTAAGCGCGAAACTAATTTGCATGCACCGGAATTCCGAACACAGAAGAGCCCAGGATCGGAAGAAACTCTGCCTCTACACGCCAGGATGACACAGAAGAAGAAGACTGACACAGGTAAGGACTACAACAAAGAGCTGGCAGGCAAAATAATAGAAAGACAACCCACATATATATAAATATTGTCTTCATAATTCGTCTGTAACAACATTAAGACACAGACTTACCCTAGCTTCTCCCAATTCTCTGCCCTCAGATCAGGGGGGTTTTGATGCCATAAGGGGAATTTTTAAGGCAACAGCCGACCCCACATCAGATAAAATCATAACTTCTCCCATAATAGTACAGATGCTAATCTGTACCAAACTCAGTTAGTCCTGCCTGTGCAGGCTGTTTTGAAAGGACAGGAAAAAAGACTGTGGGATGGAAGGAGGAGGGACCTTTTATACCCCAGTCTGGTCCAGATTAATTGATTTTTTCCTGTCCTGTTCCTGATTAGGGCGGAGCTACCCATAAGTGATGCTGCCATGATTAGCCAGGAAAGTTCAATTTAGAGATTGAGATACAATTATTTAAGGTAAATTACATCTGTTTGAAAGTGAAACCAGTTTTTTTTTCATGCAGGCTCTGTCAATCATAGCCAGGGGAGGTGTGGCTAGGGCTGCATAAACAGAAACAAAGTGATTTAACTCCTAAATGACAGTGAATTGAGCAGTGAAATTGCAAGGGAGTGATCTATACACTAAAACTGCTTTATTTAGCTAAAGTAATTTAGGTGACTATAGTGTTCCTTTAATTTAAACATTACAATAGGTCCTAATGATTTATTTAGTTGGACCAAAGGTTCATTTGTACAAGATAATGTAAAAACGGGATTGTGGAAATTCAACATATTACAAAATGCACATATCATGATTGTTGTTAATGGAAAGGAAATTGTAAATTGGTCAGGTGATATGTATGTGAAAATTGCATAAACTTCAGTAACAACAGGAGGACGAGGTGGTGAGATACTTTATACTATTCAATATTGGCTTATACATTTAGAGCCAGAATTACTCTTAAAAAATAATACTCCAGGTATACCTTGGATATGGGAAATAAGAGTATCTACGGAATCATTGACAGTAAGAGTTAACATGATGTTTCTGGTAACTGATTATGTTATGTCAGATATTATGGTGTAGCCTAGTCTTGTAGATATCCAGGGCAGAAAGGAAAGACTTAGATTAACTTGTAGTACACATATAATTTAACCCAGTGTCTGTAATGACATGGAAAAGGGAAGGAAAGTTTTTGGGCTGTATGTCACATACAACGCCAAAGGTTATTCACAGAGGTGTACTAGGAAAGGTAGATTCATCGGCACAAATGTTTGTTTTCTATTTAGACAATCCTACCTACAGTGATTGTGGAAACTATTAATGGTTTTTTTAATGTTAAGAAATCATCACGAGAGATGTGGTGATGTTATCAAGTCCCTTTCAATTGAATCATTTTCAATCAACGCCTTTGTTATTAGATGGAAAATTTGCAACAATAGATTGGCATTTTAATGTCTCTCAGTGGAAAATCTCAACAACATTTTCACAATGTAAGGAACATGTATTAAATATGGAACAAGGCTTAGAACATTGGTTTGGAGAGCATCAAAAAAAAGACAGTAGAAGGAATTATGGCTGATTTTGGTACTATAGGAAGTATCACAAATTCTCTGGATATTCAAACATTAAAGAATGATTTGGGAACTGTAGGGTTAATAAGGGAAAAAAAAAAGGATTACACATTCAAAGAGGTTTAAATAAAATATTGAAAAATATAGAGAACATAGGCTCTGTTATTGCACCCTCTGTTCAACATTTACAGGAAACTACTTTGGCATTAATAAGAAATGCAGATTCATCACAGGTAGCCAAAGCTTTTTTGGAGAAAAAAAAGTTGAATATTCTACAGATTTTAACCCCTTAAGGACCAAACTTCTGGAATAAAAGGGAATTATGACATGTCACACATGTCGTGTGTCCTTAAGGGGTTAAGGTGATGACACAAGCATTGCAAGGTGGGGTTACTCCTAGAGAACTCAAATGTAGTTTACCTGAGGAGTTTACATTCGCTAAAAATCACACAGATTTATGGCTTAACAAATGGTTGGGATGTAACTATGAAATATGTATAAATTCTTCTTTAATACCAATTTCTAGTATTGAGAAAAAAAAATAAAAATTTCAATGTCGATGTTAGGGATCCCTATTAGAAACACACAACTATTATTTTATACATTACAATATCCTGATTTTGTTTCTGATAACATTACTGAACTTGAGCAGGTAGAGCTTTCTAATTGTCTAGATTTTTCATCCAAAATAATATGTTTAAATAACCAAGTTGAAACCATTTATCATTCATGTTTTCATTACCAAAGTTTATGTTCCGGTAAAATTAAAACCGTTAAAAATCCTCATTCAATTTTAACTCCGATAGAAAAAGATAAAGAAAGTGTACCGGTTATGTCAAATGAGTTAGTAAGCACTACATTTTCCAAATGTACACATTCCAAAACATTACTGAAAAGGTTTATATTGTATCAATGGGGGTCCACTGATAATACATGTAAAAGGATCTCAAGTTAATATAGAAAATAGTCCTATACAGGAAGTAGATATCATGCCTTTTCAATTAAATGTTTCACAAACATGAGTTTCCATGGAGAAAAGTGGGCAGATGAGATTAGGAAAGACAAGTTATTATTACATTTGTTACAAAAACAGTTGAAAGATACAGAAATACAGAAACAAGGTAAATAAAATGAGAGAGAACATGAATGGTCAATGGTTTCAAGCTCCTCTTGGTGGAATGACAATCAACAGTACAAACACACTTGCTAAATCATCTGTATGATGAGCAATTGTAAATATTTTTTTCCATCCATTTATTATTGTTATATGTGTATCTATAATATGTATCGTTTTACAATGTAGAATTGCAATGTAGAATTAGAAAACTATATACTCGTAAATGAAAAGATTAAACAGAAGGAGAATATACTAAAAAAAAAAAAACTGTAAACCAGGTAATACACCATACTTCCAAGGAATCTCATACCGGGTAGCTATGAACACATCTCTTCTTACACCCAATGACTGATACGAATGATAAATGAATAGACCGGTAAATAAAATTTTGTTATGGTTTATAACCATTAACAGAGGGAAAGGTAGAATATTACTAGGGAAAATTTATTCATACTTACCGTAATTTTGTTTTCCTGACTATTATTCATGGCAGCATTTAACATATGGGTTTAGCTCCTCCCTCTAACCCTCAGGACAGGAAACACAAACAATTAAGCATACCTTCCCCTGGTATAATAGGAACCCCATCAGCCATCACACCTCAGTCAAGTAACAAGAAGAAAATCCAAGAGAGGGTGGGAAACCAAATGCTGCCATGAATAATAGCCAGGAAGAGAAAATTACGGTAAGTATGAATACATTTTCCCTATTCCTGGCTAATCATGGCAGCATTTAACATATGGGATTCCCCCAGCAATAATAACACAGGGAGGGAAATGCATGCTACAAAAAATAGTTTAATATAGAAATCAGCTATGCGGATTAAAGGAGTTCAGGACCGACAGGGCAAACTCTTAATCCGAGCGAGAAACAATATCCACTTTGTAGTGTTTTACAAAGGTCTTTAACACCTTAAGGACAACTTCTGTAATAAAAGGGAATCATGACGGAATATTTCCGTCATGTGTCCTTAGGGGGTTAAAGATGACCAATTGGCAGCCTTACAGATGCTCTCTGCAGGAACTCCTGACTCTGCAGCCCATGAAGTAGCGATGGACCTTGTGGAATGAGCTCTGATGTTTTTGGGGACAGGAACATTACACACTCCATAAGCCCTGGAGATAGCAGAAACTGTCCAGGAACGAAGAGTGGAGACTGAAGCGGCTTCACCTTTGCGAGAACCCCAAGGTATAATGAACAATTGAGAGGATTTCCTCCAAGCAGCAGAGCGCTCTAAATACATCAATAAACATCTGCGAAGATCCAGCATATGACACCTTGACTCTTCAGGGGTAGAAGGATGCTGAAAATAGGCAGGCAAGACAATTTCTTGATTGAGATGGAAAGATGTAACTACCTTGGGCAGAGAACGACCCTATCATCGAGGAATGAAGTGTAAGGTTCCTCGGCTGATAAAGCCCAGAAGTCAGACATTCTTCTGGCAGAGACTAGAGCCAGTAATAATAGTGTCTTCTGAGAAAGGATCTGCATATGTCCCCAATAGGTTGTCTGATAGGAGGACTAATACGTAAAACGGCTTTGAAAAAACGAACCACCATAGGATGAAGTGCCCATCGAATGCCAGAAAGAGCAGAGATAGCTGAGCAGTGAACTTTCAGGGTGTTAAGCCTAAGACCCTTCACCAGGCCCGCTTGTAGGAAACCTAAGACTTCAGAGACAGTAGGAGGACTCATGTTCTGTACAGATGAGTTCAACCATACCACAAAGGCTTCCCATATTCTGTGGTAAGTAGAAGAAGTGGAGATCTTCCTGGAACATAAAAGGGTAGAGACCACCTGGTCCGATAAGCCTTGTTTCATCAGGGATTGCCTTTCAGAAGCCATGCATGAAGCCTGAGCTTGTAAGGTTCTGGATGAACCACCGGGCCTTGTGTCAGTAGATCTTCCGAGACCGGAATCTCTCAAGGTTCCTCCATTGCCAAACTCTTCATAAGAGGAAACCAATGACGTCTTGGCCAGAAGGGGATCACTGCAATCACTTTGCAAAGTTCTCTGGAAATCTTCCTCAGAACCGCCTGAATGAGAGGAACGGGGGGAAAGACATACGCAAGATGAAAGTGCCATTTCATTGACAGAGCATCTTGATCCAGCGCCTTCGGATGGAATCTCCTTGAAACAAAACAAGGAACTTGAGCGTTCTGAGCCATAGCCATGAGATCCACTTGGGGAAGACCCCACATCTGGACCAATTGCTGAAAAACAGGTCTTGAAAGGGCCATTCTGTGGCTTCCACCTGGTGTCTGCCGAGGAAGTCTGCCAAGACATTCTCCTTTCCTGGAAGATAGACAGCACGTAGACCTTCCACATGTATTTGTGCCCAGGTCATGATTGCGGTCACTTCTTTCATCAGCGCGACACTCCTGGTGCCCCCTTGATGGTTGATATAGGCGGCAGCTGCCTTGTTTTCCCCTCTCGATTTCACCCAGGCCCCTTTGATCAGGTGCTGAAAATGGAGAAGAGCCAGAAACGTTGCTCTCAACTCCCTTATATTCGAAGACAGGTACTGAGCACTCTGAGTGCATTCTCCATGGACGAAGGAATTTCCCAGATGTGCTCCCCATCCGAACTGACTGGCATCTGTCGTGATGACTACCCAATCGACTTCCTTCAAAGGAAAACCTCTGGAAATGTTTTCCTCTTTCAGCCACCAACGAAGCTTCCTTTTCAGGGCGAGAGGAATGTGGATCTGTCTTTCCCAGTCCTCTGAGCTGGTTTTGAAGTTCCTCAGGAGATACTGTTGAAGAGGACGAAGATTCCATTGTGCCCATCTGACCAGGTCTATAGTAGAGGTCAAGGTACCCACGAGTTTCATAAACTCCCTTGCGGAAGCAGAAGCCTTTTGAAGAAAGACCTGAATATGATTCTGCAGTGTCAACTTTCTCTCTTGGGCGAGAGATACCATCGCCATGAGGGTATTGAAGTTTGCTCCTAAGAACACCAGTTACCTTGATGGTTGTAGATGACTCTTCTCGTGGTTGATGAGCCACCCAAACTGAGAGAGAGTTTCGAGGACCAGAGATCTATGTTGGAGATGATCTCGAAGTCCTTCGGCCACTACCAGGATGTCGTCGAGGTAGTGGTAAATGGCTACATCCATCTTCCTCAAGAAAGCAATCACAGTGACCAGTATCTTTGAGAAGGTCCTCGGGGCCGTACTTTTCCCAAAGGGAAGAGCCTGAAACTGGAAGTGCTCCTTTTTTACACAGAATCGGAGAAACTTCTGATGTCTGTCTGTGACAGGAACATGGAAGTAGGCATCTTTTAGGTCTATTGAGATTAACCAGTCTCTGTGGTGTATCACTGGGATGATGGAACGGATGGATTCCATGCTAAACCGTTTTATCCTTAAGAAGAGATTGAGCTGGTGTAGGTCTAGAATAGATCTCCACTTTCCTCCTGGTTTCTTTACCAAGAACAGGGGGGAATAGAACCCTTGGAACCTCTCTCTCACAGGTACCGGAACAATGACCCTTTCTAGGAATAAGCGCTACGGAATCTGTTGGCGCTATATAAATGCCAATAATAATAATAATAGGAATAGATTGGTAACATAATGAGTCAAGACGTCTATCTTTTGTCTGTCGACAGGGAGTTTTGTTCTGATGAATCTTGATGGAGGGGAAAATTCTTCTAACTCCAGAGAATATCCTGCAGTGATTACGGAATTCACCCAAGCATCTGGAATCACACTCCAGGTTCTCCAGAAGAACGAAAGGCGTGCTCCTACATGAGGGACTTGGCGTAAGCCACCTTCAGAACTGTCTGGTGGGGCGAAAGGAGGAATTTTGAGCCTTTGGTCTGGAAGATATTCCGGTTTGACCACTCTTCCAATTGGAGAGCCGAGTTAATTCTCTGCCTGGTCGATAGGTTTTACTATCTCTATAGCCTCCCTGCACCCTGTAAGGACGATGGTCCTGTTGTGGTCTCTTCGGACGCCTGTCTTGTGGAAGCATGATTTGCTTGACCTCAGCTGCTTTTTTAAATAGCTTCCTCAAGTGGTCTGCCAAAAAGCACCTCTCCCAGAAATGGTAAGGTACATAAATTATTCTTGGAAGAGAGGTCAGCTCCCCAGGAACTCAACCATAGAGCCCTTCTGGCAGTAACAGAGTGTGCCATGACTTTAGAAAAAATCCTGATGAGGTCTGTGGAGGATTCCAACAGCCAATCACTGGCAAGTTTGATCTCCTTCACGGAGTCAGTCATGCGACGTCTACTCACGCCTCTCTCTATATCCTCCTCCAAATCAAGGATCCATTAACGTAATGCTCTGGACAAAGCAGAGATAGAGACTGTTGGATGACAACCCAAGCCTGCTGTCGTGAAGACTTTAGAAAGATCTGCATTAATTATTTTATCCATGGGTTCCTTGAGAGAAGCATTACTATCAATAGGCAGAGTTGATCTTTTTGCCACTTTAATAATCGGAGCAATCAATCTTTGGGACCGCCGTCCACATTCTTGAATCCTCCTCCTTAATAGGGTACAATTTTGACAATCTGCCCTGACTTGTAATCCTTTTTCCAGGAGTATTCCACTCTGAGCGAATCAGTTCCTTATTGGATCTGTGCACTGGAAAGGAAGGTTTCCTCTTATGGAGATCTCCGAAATGTCTATCAGAAGTTGAAACTTCCTTGACTTCTTCTGGCAAATCCAAAGTCTTTCTGACTGCCCTGATCAGATGCTCCATAGTCTTGGTGTCTAATGAGCATGGTTGTTCCGTGAACTCTTCCTCACTAGAAGAGATAAGCTCCAATTCCAAGGAACCAGCAGCGTGTCTGAAGTCTTCAGATAGGTCGGATTCTCGGCCAAAGCTCTCACACCTGGGTCTTTTACCTCTATTGGATTCTGAAATCCCTTCCGCCACAGCTTGCTTAATCCAATAAGCTATGTCCTGAGCTGAGGACGTAGAGGCTTGAGGAGACCTGCGATGTTCCGACTCTCCTGCGATCATGGATAAACACTTGCGGCATAACCTGCAGTTATTCAAAGGCCTTGCGCCACATCCAGGGCAGGCCGCCAGTTTATCCCTCCTCTTAGATGGAGATCCAAGACCAGACCAGTCTTGAGGGCCGTAAAACACAGAAGTCATATGACTGTACCCTCCATGCACTCTTTTTAAATGTAATAAATAGTAAAACACATTAATGCTCACCTATGACCTATTGTAGATCTTGCCGACTTAGCAGATGGAGATGCTGGATTCCATCATAGTAGAAGGGCTATATAACAAAGGTGTCACAATGAACTTCATGCAGCCAAACTGAACAGCCTTATGTATTATAGAAGAAAACATAATACATACCTGCAGAGAAAGAATATGGCACTAGAGAGCACTGTACAACAGAGGGAAATGAAAACGCTAGCTCATTTTGCAGAAATACCGCTATTTTCAAATTTCCCGCTCTGTGCCTTTAACCCCTTAAGGACACATGACGGAACTATTCCGTCATGATTCCTTTTTATTTCAGTTGTGTCCTTAAGGGGTTAAGGAGGCGCGCATGCGCCGATTGGCCGCAAGTCCGCGGCTCCGCCATCTTGGATGAGGGCAAATATGCCAAAAATCCGGCAGTGGCCATTGCGCATGCGCGGGCGTCTTACCAGATGTATGATCGAGGTCTGGAGGCTTAATCCAGGTGAACCCAAGCTTGAGATGCCAGGGGAACTACCCACCATGGCATCCCCACACGTGGAGAGAAAGGGCTACATGTGCCTGGGCTTCCTGTGGAGGGAGGGTGACCTCCACAGGGTGAAGATCATAGCAGTATGATCAGGTGAGCATAAAGAAAAACTTTAACCCTTAGAAAATCAGGGAGGAAAAAAAAACAAAAAAACTGTCCTAGGGTTATGAGGACAGGAAATAAAGACCGAGGTGTAATAGTTGATGGGGTTCCTATTATACCAGGGGAAGGTATGCTTAATTGTTTAATGGTTTGTGTTTCCTGTCCTGAGGGTTAGAGAGAGGAGCTAAACCCATATGTTAAATGCTGCCATGATTAGCCAGGAAATATTCTATTTGTTCGTATTCAAATACATATTAAGGTGTGGTTGTCTAATAGGTTACAAAGAACAGATGGTGTTTGCTATTCTGTACCATGAGGACTCAGGAATGTACTATATATGGAGATTGGGGGTAGGGTCCTTATATGGGGAGTTTCCTTATATGGCCAGAGTGCTAAATTACTAATAGTTATGACATAATTTTGCCTATAAAGAACTGAGAACAAAGGACCATGTTCTCTTTCTTCTACTATTCTCCTCTCCTGGTTTGTCCCTGACTTGCTGATACAATGATGACTATTTAAAGGGACACTATAGTCACCCGAACAACTTCAGCTTAATGAGGTTGTTCAGGTGAGTGCTACAGCTCCCTGCAGCCCTTTTCTTGTAAGCACTGTATTTTCATAGAAAATACAGTGTTTACATTGGAAGCTTGGAACACCTCTTGTTGCAGTCAGACGGCCACCAGAGGGACTTCCGAGTTCACAAGCCCTAAAAAGGCCTCATTCACGTCTGACGTATTCACGCATGGGTGAATACTTCAGACGTGCTATCAGCACACAAAGCACTGTGAACACGCTGTGTGCTGAGGCTGTCAGCACTGCTGTGGGAGTGGCTTGAGCTGACAGTCTGAAGACCGAAGAGGAGGGTTGGATTCAAACTGTAAGTAAACTTATTTAGTGAGTGTGGGTGGGTGAGGATGGATATGGATGATGAGAGAGATCTCTCTCTCTCTCTCTCTCTCTCTCTCTCTCTCTCTCTATATATATATAGTTTCTATGCAAACACATTTTGGCTGAGGAGGGGGGCAGGTATAGAAAGCGAGCCGAGCTGTCAGGCAGCTCAGCTCGCGAATGCGCATTGCGCGCACATGCGCGGTAGAGGCGCTGAGTGTCTTCTCAGGGCGGCATTTAATGCCGCTCTATGAAGAACGCGATTGGTGCAGCGCAAAGTCGCGCATGCGCACCACATCGCGATGACGTTTCTCAAGGAGAAGCGTCCTATTGGGCCCCGCAATTTCGGCATTTTGACGAAAAAGGGAGCTCGGCGCTGGAACGGAGGGAAGTTTTTAATATAAAAAAGCCTCGAAAATTATTTTTATTTGCTGGAAGTTCATATAAAAGCAAGAAGGAAGGCTGGGGGACCTGTCTTTCTTGCTTTTATATGTAGACTATAGAGACCCTTTAAAAAGATCTTGCATTCTCTGTAACGTCGTTAAGAAATACCATCTGTTAAGCATATTGTTTGCTTTTGAAGTAGAATAAATGCATATTAAAAAAAAAATAAATAAAAAATCGTATTGCGTATTAGTACTTTTTGGTTAATATAGATGTATACTAGCCTGGCGGGACGTTAACCAAAGAAGAGATATGCCTATTGTAATATCTGGTTTGTGTTTTCTCAGTTGAGCAAGATATATATATATATATATATATATATATATATATATATACATATATACACACCTCTTGCTGCAGGAGACTGAAGCTGTTTGGCGGGAAGCTCGGACCAGAAGTGCTGGTTGCTATGGGGATAGACAATCAGCTGAACGGCAGAGGTGAGTAGGGGCTGGGGGTTTAAGTAGGGGACTTACTCCTCCCACAAATTCAGGCCTAATGGCCTTTCTACACTATATATATATATATATATATATATATATCTATCTATATCTATATCTATATCTATCTAGCTCAACTGAGAAAACACAGACCAGATTTTACAATAGGCACAAGACTATCCTAGATACAAGATAAGGCCAGGGACTAATGAAAGTATTATGAAAATTGGGCAGACTAGATGGGCCGAATGGTTATCTGCCGTCACATTCTATGTTTCTGAGGCCCAGCCCATCAACTTGCGTCCTCTGTACTGGACAATTTGTTCACATGCATCTCTTATTCTTTTGAGCTACTCTATAAATCTCTGCTGAATTGTAAAGACTACATCCTGGGCTTTCCAGTGATCTGTCATGTGATAGACTGGGATCTTTCTCTTCCTTTTCATCAAAAATGAATGGCATATTGGGGGGAAAAAAATTTCCCTCTGTGCCCAGGATATGGACACATAAATTTAACCTGTGTTTGCAGGGGATATATTCTTCGATGAAGCAAGCAAAAAAAAGTGACCTGCAAAGGGAATAATATTTGTTTTCCATCCTCAGCAGTACAGGCATCTGGTTGAAGTAACCTTATCTAAAGTTTTAAAACATTTTTTCTAAGAAAGTTGGTTAGAAAGCAAGAGTATTGTGAACAGGTCACATGGTCTGTAAATTAATGCATTGTCTGAAGATCATATTTAGATGATCTGTATTCAGGTATGTTTGTAGAATATCAGATAACTGGGCATGAACCACACAAATTAAAATCAAGTTATGTTTTACCAGTAATCTCAATCGTTATTAAGGAAAGTAGTGCCATTTATACCCCTATCTGTTCTCTTGAGGGGTTCGCTCAGTTTTAATGCTTTGGTTTTAAGAACCATTTGTGCATGTGCACATTTGTCATTAGAAGTGAAAGGGAAGGATATGTAGATTTAATCTTTATGAAATGCTCATAAAGACTGTGTTGAAGTTTCATTGATATTCCAATTTAAAATAGATCATAGATAAAGTAAAGACCACTTAGAGCTACTGCCATCAAGTTTGGCCACTTCCCCCAGCCTTTACTCACTTTGGCTGTGGGAATAAGTAATTGTCTTGCTCGTTGCGAGATCATATCTGTGAAGTCTACAGCTGTCTCCACCACATGTGAGAGTACAGTGCTGATTTCTTCTCTTAACGGATGAAGCCCTAGAGGGGACTATCAAGGAGACAATCCATTCAGTGCCTAATTCCAATCTCTCCTTTTTAGGCTTATTTCTTCACATGCAATATAAAAAAACATAACTTTTTGGGAAAGTCCACTGTACACAGGAGGGAAATGTGTGAATGGATTCCCTTTTTGGAATAACTTTAGAGATTTATTTATTAGGCAATATCTAAACCAAGTAATTTAAAAAATGAATAATTTATACAGTAATAATTATGCACAAACTTTATTCAGTATTTGCTTCATTCTATTTTAAAGGTTTTCGGGATAATCCTTGAAAGTGGAGCTAGGTATCAGAGGGACTTCAAAACTATCTTTTTGTAGGTCTTCCCTTTTTCTTTATAGTTATTAGGGAGAATGTCAGCAAGAGGAATAATAGAAAAGAGGTTGACACAGAGCCTGCAAATCTGCTCCCTTGCAGACCGACCAAGGCAACTGCCAATTATTACACAATTGCAAACAATCCTTTTGAAATAAACTTTAAAAAAATGAAACTTCTGACAGCACTCCCTTAGGGAGATGAGCAAAAATAATAATCTTGATCTTCATCTGATGAGACAGGTTCCTCGACTGTCAATAGTTTCCCAATGATGGAAGTGTCTTTAGGACCTAAAATTAAAAATACAGATTTAAAATTTAGCAATAAAGATAACAGGTAACTTTTTAGAGAAAATATTAAAAATTATATTTATTGAAATACACTGTTTTAAGAAGGTATTCAAAGTCACCACTAATCTGATGAAAGGAATGAGAGACCACAAACACGTGTCATCTTTACCGTATTTTCCCCCATTGCAGAGTCCTAGCTATACATTTCAATTTATTAAAGGTACAATTGTTTCATATAAGGTTTTCAGTGTGTATTTGACCAAGCATCCAAAGTTCACCACAGGGCCATAGTCACAGGGCAGGAGACTGTCAAGCAGGGCCCTCCAAGAACTCGTGGCAAACACACAGAAAAAGGAGTGTTTGTCACAATACATTTAATTTATGTTATCAGTTTAAGTTTCATAATGGAAGAAAATATACAATGTACATTTTAAGAAAGCCAACTATTGAACTAGTGACCACTTTCATAAACATAAATGACGAAGAGAATGAGATATAAAGAGAGTATTTATATATAATAAGAACATGAGAAGATGGACAAGTACCAATGATACTGAAAGAAGAGCTAAAAAGAACGTGGAAAGTGAAGGCAGAAGTAGTCCCAGTTGTGATTGGTGCACTCAGGGCTGTGACTCCCAAGCGGGACATCTGAGATAGCTGTTCCTAGAGCTGCACTCTTCTGGACAGCTAAGATACTGTGCAGAACCCTCAGACTCCCAAGTTTCTGGTAGAGGACTCGAGAATAAGAAATAAATATACCACCAAGGAGGGGTGAGAAAATAAATGTTTCTATATAAATACAACTATTACACACACATATTGTTTGTGTGTAGTATGTGCAAAGGGATGTTTTTTTATAAACATCATTGTAAGTTAAGAATGCATATGGAAACAAAGTCAAATTATATTAATCAATAACCAGCATATTTGCAATGGATCACTGTAGGCAGGTCAAAGCATTAATTCACATAGTTCCAAACGAGGAGAAATATGTTTTGAGAATCTCATTTTATCATCCCGAGGACAGGTAAAGCATCCACTTAAGTAAACACTTAATTTGACTGTACACACCCTCCTGTATCCTACCTTTTGGGCTCAGTAGGGTGGCTCCACTGGGGTCCAGTGGGACTGGGTAGCAGCAAGTGACAAAAAGGTTAGTGGGGCTGGCTGTGGATGATGGGAGTAGGCTGCCGCTGTTGCACTCCCCTTCCTCCTGTTTCTCCAGCCCCATGCAGATCTCTGTGCGCCAGGAGGAAGTGAAGGGTACTCTAAATACTTCTTCCCGGCGTTGAAGCAGCGCAGGGGAATGGAAGTTGTCTCTGCGTAATAGGAGCGGGCTGCAAGCCAACCGGCTCTGAGTAATGCGAACGCTGAACAATGTGAGTGGGCTAGTTCTTAAGAATGCGAGCGGGGAGTTTGGGCTAGGTGACTAGCAGACAGTCTTTATATGCTGCCCTTCCCCTGCTTGAGCAGGAGGTATTGAACAGCCAACCAATCTATGATTTGTCGAGCCCTGCCTTTAGCTTATATAATCTATCTTATCCAATGAATGTTGATCATTTGTTTAGGTTTTTAAATTATATTCGTTTCAATTTAAACATCGAATTAGAATACTTCCTTCTGCAGAGGAACTAGAGATGTTATAAGGAATTCCTCTGGTTATTCCATTAAGTAGATTTATTTTCTCCCTGGTAACTATACAGAACTATATTATAATAACTAGCTGATAAGTCCATACAAGTTTGTCCCTAGTAATAATTGGTGTGTATGTTGATTAAAGGACCACTATAGTGCCAGGAAAACAAACTCGTTTTCCTGGCACTATAGTATTAACCCCTTCCTCCCACTTCAGCCCGGCGGTAAATCCCTCACCTTTCTCCCTCGGCGCTGGGGACTCTCCTCCTCCTTCGGACGTCATCGGCTGAATGTGTATGCGCGGCAAGAGCCGCATGCGCATTCAGTCAGTCCATAGGAAAGCATTTTCAATGCTTTCCTATGGACGCTGGCGTCTTCTCACTGGGAAAATCACAGTGTGAAGCGCCTCTAGCGGCTGTCAATGAGACAGCCACTAGAGGTTGGATTAACCCATATGTAAACATAGCAGTTTCTCTGAAATTGCTATGTTTACAGCAGGCAGGGTTAAACCTAGATGGACCTGGCACCCAGACCACTTCATTAAGCTGAAGTGGCCTGGGCGCCTATAGTGGTCCTTTAATGGTATATTACATTTTCATTGCTATGCTGGATAGTAATTTTCACATAAAGCATATAATATTGTTGGCTGTTCAGATATAAGATTGAAATAGAAGAGTTTTAAGATGAGCTGAAAAGTAGTAATCAATTTGCGCTCTCATTTGCGTTTTTATTGACTCAACAGTTTGCATTCTCATCGTATGCTAATGTGATGACTATTCATAATAAAATGCATACATGTTTATATTGTGGCACAGAGTTTAAAAATAGAGTAGTTTATAGTTATGGCATTAGAATAGTCATGCATTCAAAAAGCAAACAAGTTTCAGAATATAATACAAGAGCCCAACTATAGCAAAGAGTATGCAGAAATATATGCCACATATAGATTAAATAGGCCTCATTTTATAGTATTAAAAACAACAAAAAATACACAGTGCAAGGTGGCTAATCAAAAGTAGTAAGTTAAAGGGATATTATAGGCACCAGAACAACTTTAGTGTAATGAAGCAGTTTTGGTGTATAGATCCAGCCCCCGCAGTGTCACTGCTTAATTATCTGCCATTTAGGAGTTAAATCACTGTCTATGCAGCCCTAGACCCACATCCCTGCATGCAACTTACACAGCTTATCTAAACACTTCCTGTAAAGAGTCATCTAATGTTCACACAGCCTTTATTGCAAATTCTGTTTAATTTGAAAACAAGCATGTCAAATATGCAGCCCACAATGAGAGACTAGCCTACTGGGATACGGGTACAAGTTCCGGTAGTCGGCCTGCCCTGGGGCCGCTTTGAGTTGTTGCCCTACTGCGAGCAGGAGCCAATAGTGTGCTCCTGCGTGCCACCGGTGGTGGTGAGTGGTGTGAGGGCAGTGTATTAGAGTGGGAGGGCGGGCTGTGGGAGTCTGTGTGTTAGCTGACTTTTTCAGCACTTTTTTATGCTGAAAAAGCCCCCCTTGGCTTATACTCGAGTGAGCAGGACCGGCGTTGCCTATAAAGCGAACTAGGCAGCTGCCTAGGGCACCCTGCACCCCCATTGCCGGCCCTTCTAATGCTGCAGCCACCTGAGCGCTCTATAGAGAGCCTCAGGCGGCTGCAGCACTGCCTCTCTCCCCTCTGGTACAGGAACATCTGTTTTCTGTACCCGGCTGGACTAATAGGAAGTGCACACTCAGTGTGCATTTCCCATCAGTCCGGCAGAGTACAGGAAACAAACTCCTGTACCGCAGACGAGAGAGGAGCTCGGCTACGCTACAGGAAAGGGGAGGTAAGGAGAACAAACAAGGGGGAGGTAAGGAGAACAAACAAGGGGGAGGTGAGGATTACAAACAGGGGGGAGGTGAGGAGACCAAACGAACCTAGTATCCTTCGCACGGCGCATTCGTGTAAATGAAATGCCGTGAACAGCCGCTTACAGTCTAATCCACGGCAACTGGTTTGTATTTTTAAACATAGCTCCATTCTATATTTAACCCCACTATTGACTATTGAAAAAGTTGCTCTGATATTAAATTAGATAAAGGTTAGGTTATAGAAGTAGTGGAAGCAGGGGATATGATCTAGGTTTGCAGATCTCTAGGCAATACTCTATGTTATTAATAATAAGCTAGTGTAGGGGTAAAGTTCTAAAACAGGGGCAATCTCTATGCAAACCAATGCAAAGTTTTTGCTGCTCTTTGCATTACAGAACTAATAGGTGATTTAGACAATGTTGGAGCCAAAAAAATGGATCATATTAATATATTATCATAATCATATTTAGTTCACCATCTAGATTTTTCAATTGCACTATTTTTCATGAATCTCATTTCAATTTTGCAAAATATTTATGAATATATTTTTTAAATGTTTATTATTTTAAATTATAACATTTTCAGAGTCATTGTTTTTCCCGTTCTTTCCAATTTTCCAAACTCTGTGTAGAGGGGAAAAACCCTGCAAAGAGCCACACAATGATTGTTAATTCCACTGAACCACCAGGGAAATGAATGAAAGAAATTTACCAGTAGCTGCTGCATTTCCCACCCTAGGTTTATACTCTAGTCAATAAGTTTTCCCAATTTTTTTGTGGTAAAATTAGGTGCCTCAGCTTATACTCTAATATATATGGTAATTTTAATTTGTGTTGGTCTAGGTCAATTTTTTTTTTTGCTGCGGCACACAAACTTAAACCTTGTTTATTGGCCCGTGTTAGCCTTTGAGTTTGACATGCTTCATTTAGAATGTCTTATCTCTTGCTCTGCTAGTAGTTCGCTAGACCCTGCAGGAGTCTTCTGTATGTCATTAAAGTTCAATTTACAGGGCAGGAGATTAACTTTTTTTTATTCTTTATTTTGTATTGACATAAAATACTACAAAACAATGGTTAGCATTTACATTCAGTAGATAACATGTCTTTGTCATACATAACAGAGGATTATGGTATATGGACATTCGTTGGCATATCTCCTTCGTGGCTTTTTATATAGGCGGTTCCCAAGGTTCTCTTTAGCTAGCTAGTGATATTTATTGTTTTACTCTGTCCTCGGAAAATCGTCTGAGCTAACTGTGTATGAATAGCAGTTTACTGCCTCTGGTGCTTCTGGTTCCCGTTTGCCACATATGACCATCGTTAGGGATGCCTTATGTTGGTCAATATTTTGTTTCTATGAAACTTGTAAGCCAGAAATAGACAGAAAGAAGAAGGAGAGGTATCAGATAGTTAGAGAGAAAGGAGAGGGGGGGGGGGGGAGGGGGAAAGGTTCCCTGAATGGGGCATTTGGTTCTTCCGTTGGAGTGTGGTTATACATTAACTTCCTAGGTTGGAGTTTTCCTAAGGTTCCCAGATCTTCTGAAAAGTTTTAGGGTGCCCCTTATCCTAGCTGTTAGGTTGTCCATCAACTGGACTTCTTTTATCCTATTTATGACCCCTGTGAAGGGTGGTGTGCCTGGTTTAAGCCAGTCTGAGGCTACGGCCCTCCTAGCTGCTAGTGTAATTTTGTGGATAAGCATTTGTTCATGCCTAGTCGATACGTCTAGTGTCCTGCTTAATAGGAATAGCCATGGATCTAGGTTTGGAGTTCTTAAGAAAACCTGCAACAATAGGGCCTGGATCGGTTTCAAAAATGTGACCATCTGTGGGCCCCTCAGTCCGCAACCCCTCCAGCACTCATCTGTAGGAGTTTTGTGCATTTGGTATAGTTTAACTGGTGTAGTATACCAGCAAAGCATAGTTTTGATAAATTGCTCCTGAAGGGTAACGCACACTGACGGAGCATGTTAGCCTCAAAGATCTCTTGCCACTCTATGCCTTACAACGTTTCCCCTAGGTCTCTCTACCATTAATCCGTATAGGCTAGTTTGCCCCAGTCCCTAGCTTCTGAACAGAGGTGGGCGTACATGAGCGTCATCATGCCTTTGGGTAGAATTTCTTGGAGGCAGATGCGTTCGAAGAACGCCATCTTTTTCCGGGCCGCCGTTTTTATGTGTGATAATTTTGCAAAATCTCTAATTTGTATGTATCTAAAGAAAGTCCGCAGGGGTGAGGTGGCCCCGCTGTCTTAGCACGTCAAAGGTGATGACTTACATCCCCTCGTATAGTTGGCAGATGCTTTGTAATCCTATTCTCTCTAAGTTTTTGAAATCTCTAGCTGTCATTCCGGGGGTGAAGGCTTTATTGCGTAGGTATGGCATAAAGATTAACTTTTTTTATCTAAAGTTTTAGACTGCTTTTCAAACAATATATCCCATTGAAGCGGTCACAATATGGCAACAAATTTTATAAAGTATGTTAACGCACTACTGGCTATACATGGGCGTTTCACATTTATTAAGAGAAAGATAGCAATCTTAACCCACCAGGATGCCCCGGTTCTGTAGGCACAAATCGCAAGAATGAGTGGGATCTGATCCTTATCTTGCTAAATAAGGCTTATGAGGTATGGGCTTGTAAAATACAGTTTTAAGTAAATCAATACTTGCATAACTGCTTTGAACCCCTAGCAGGTGGCACATTGTGTAAAAATCTGAGGTTTCCCCCTGACAAGCAGCAGAAGCACTTGAAGCTCCTTTTCAGCTCTTCCCAGATAAGTATGTATACATGCGGTCTACAATGAACGACAAAAGTACAGTGCCAATCTAACAGAGGAAGAATTAATCAGCTGAAAAAACCCAACGTGCTTTGTAGACTACAGCAAAATTATTACGTAGTTACATAGCTGAAAAGAGACTTGTATCCATCAAGTTCAGCCCATCTCATATGTTTTGCTGTTGATCCAAAAGAAGGCAAAAAATCCACCACACCAGTTAAAAAAAAAGGCAGAGTATCAGAAAGGAAATTAAATGTAGCAAATTGTAACTGTATATAATGTACAACAGATTGATTGTTTCCTAGTCAGTGTGTACAGTCACCAAGACTCAAATGCAAATTGAATAAATGAGGAAAAACAATTACAAGGAAGGAGCAATTTACTACAGTCCCCTCTGGGTTTTCCCCAAGGACCAAAAAGAGATAGATATATAGGGTAGCATTGGCCAAATGAACAAGGTTTACGTGGGGCGAAAAAAAACACAAACTTTACTTTTCAAAACAACCTAAGTTTCTATGAAAATATCAGTATATTAAAAAACAAAACAAACAAAAAAAAACCAAAAAAACCCAGCAACCCCTCTTATAAATCCCAGCGCCCCCCTCTACTAAACCCCAGCCCTGGTTTAAAAACAAAAACAAAAAAAAACGACAATATTAGCCAACAAGCAAACTCCACTCACATTGCCGCTGCAAGTATGAGACTCTGGAGTCCAGCCTCTGGTTTACACCCAATGGCGCCCTGTGCCAAAGTGGATCCTCCCAATACTTCTTAAAACCCTGTGAAGACGGAGCACCTTGACGTCGGAATGTGACATGGCGTTACATGCCTCTGTGCACCTCCACTGTTCAGCAGCGGCCATCGCAACATTGAACAACACACACTCAGACAGACACACATTCTTGCATAAACACATTTTCTTTAATACTCCCTACCTTTGGGAGCTGGTGTGCAGACTCTGCCTGGGGTCCAGTGGGGATCTTCTCTCAGGAGATCTCCCTTCCTGCTCCTCACGCGCATAGTTTAGTGATGCCGGGCCAGAATAATGTCATATTCCAGCACTGGGCATCACTTCAGAAGGCACACACGAGGGAGCAGGAAGGCTGAGCTCCCTCGCTGCCACCAGCGTCCTTTCCCCTGGCCCGGGAAAATTTTAGCAGAGTAGGCACCTGCAATATAAGGAGAGCAGGTGCCTACTTTGCCTTCGTAAGCGTGGCACACTCGCAGCTCCCCAGGCCGCAAAGATATTCATTGTGGGTTGCATGTGGCCCATGGGCCGCAAGTTTACTTGCTTTGTGTATATGGTAAAGCAATTATAGCTAGTACTAAGAGACAGCTCTTCTAGTGATATCAAACCAGTACTGTAGATAAACACTCAGATCAGACAAATTAACTGAATGGATTGTTGAAAGGGTGCAATCAGATGTAGGCAATTAGTAATGGAAAAGAGGAGGAGCAATTTAGCGCTTTTACATACTGGTATAGTTCACTAGGGCAGCCTAGATCCATTGTTTCTCTTAGCCTGTAAAATCAGATATAGCAATGGGGTTGGTGAGTATATAAGCAATAAAAATAGATGAAAAATGAGAGGAACCAATCGTGTAGTAGATCTTAATATTCTTGGAAGAAGCTCAGTTTTAGAGAGATTGCGTTTCAGAAAGTGGGAGGATATCCAGTCAGAGAGAAGGCAGGCAAGTGGTGACACACAAGACAGCTGGGAAGAGATCCGGGGGAAGAGATTTATGTTGACATCATCGTTGTACAGGTGGCAGCAGAATCCAAACAAATTAATACGTTTGCCAAGAGAAGCATAAAGAAATTACAAAATGGGATCAAGAACAGAGCCTTGTGGGACTCCAACCAAGATAGGGTGAGGGGAGGTGGTGTCATTGGAAAAGGAGACACTGAATGAATGTTAGGAGAGACAGGAGAAGAACCACAAGAGGACAGTGTCACAGAGACCGAAGGCTTGAAGAAGGAGGATACGATTAACTGTATCAAAGGCGGCAGAGAGGTCAAGAAGAATTTGTAGAAAGTATCGGTCTTTGGATTTAGCCACGATTAAATAATTTGTAACTTTAGTAAGAGCAGTCTCAGAGTGGAGGGGGCTGAATCCAGATTGAAGAGGGTTGAGGAGAGAGTTGGAATTGAAGAATCAAACCAAACAAGCCAAGGTTTGTGACCAAGTGGCTACTAAAAAGACATGCCATTTTAAAAATACATTGGGTTATCTACTTTTTCAGATGGTGGGGGTAATTTTTATTCCTAGGCTGCCATATGGTATCAAAGAATACAGTCTCAGCAGACCAATCTTTCAATGTGAAATAACTGCAATGAGTAAGCCCATATATTTGACCATGTAGCTTTCCAAAAAGCACATACAACTTGTACATGTGTGAGAGGGAGAAGAGAGGCCCACTTTTGTACTTGTGAGACATTGCTGAACAAAAACATGTGTGCTTTGCACAATAAATCCAAGGTGTTTATATAAACAAGGATATAATGGGGTCAATATTGGTACATTGCTTCCAATTTTCCTGCCAATGTATTTATATTAACATTGTCAAAATATCCAATATGTGACACGTTTCTTCCACATACTATATTCAATGACATCAAAGGGGGAAAAAAACAAAAAACAAAAACACTTACAACCTACCATTTGTTAATGAGGATGTTCTTCGAGAAACAGGTGTTTGTAAAGGTCCAGCCTAAACAAAAAAAGTTAAATATATTAAGGGATTGGTTTTGTGTACATACAATAAAATCAGGATAACCCAAATCTGCCTTTAAGGTTAAAACCAATACACATATACAAAGACAATGTTTAAAAAAAAAAAAAAAAAAAAAAAGTAGCTATTCCCTGGCAAACTACTAAAAATGAAGCATTGAGCACGAACATTTATTGGAGTATACGGAAATTGTTCCACATTTGCAATTTTGTCTGACAATTGCCCTTCATAAGTAACCTTCAATATATGCACTTTCAAAGCAATATGATTTGGGTTATGATTGAGACCATAATACAATTGTGGGAAAAGGATAGAACACTGGAATAAAAAAAAAAAAAATCAGTGTTTGGTGACAGCTGGTAAGCAAGTGTTTCTATAGTACCCGTTTGATATATGAAATCATCAAAATAAAATTACCGGTTTCTTTTTAATCTTGTCATAGGTCATAAACCAGTTTCTTTTTGTACTTTTTTGTAATCTGTACATGTACTTGTCTGCATCAGACCTGTAAAAAAACAGACCCCCCCAAAAGCATGTTATTGTTTTAAAGAATTTCAAAATAAATATCAAAACTTAACTTTAAAGCAAACCATGGCTATCAATGTCTAGACCGATCTACAAAATATATTCTGAGATCTATGAAAATCAAGCTTTAAAAGTAACACCAACTTTAAAGGGACACTATAGTCACCTGAACTACTACAGCTTAATGTAGTCGTTGTGGTGAGCATAATCATTACCTGCAGGCATTGTCATGTAAACACTGCCTTTTCCCGTCTCCTTGCCGATTTGGTGACATCATCAAAACTTATGATAAAAATCATAAATTCTTAAGTCACCAATGAGGTGGATCAAGTGCAGGCCCAGCGCACCCACATGGCACTGGAAATAAGGTATATTTGAATCCCTTCTAAGGGTCAGGAATACAGGTTTGTGTTCCTGACCCTATAGCGTTCCTTTAAAAATACCTGTAAATGTTAGGGTTTATTTTCTATTTTGTTTTAGTTTACTCTTCCCCCTTTTTGGACAGTTGCAAAATGATCTCTGGTCCAATCAGATGCATTCAAGACCTAAAGCATATGTGCAACCATTTCTCACTCTACCAATTCAATTCTCCAAAATGAGAAGCAGTAGCTGCAATAAAAGCCATCATGTTGTATGCAATGCTGAATGGAAAAAACCTTAAAAAACCCATAGGTCTTGAGGAAGGGCTTGTAGTATTTATTAAAAAAAAAAAAAAAAAAAAAAAAAAAAAGAATATGACAGTTTCTCCAGAGATGGAAAGGTTTTAGAACCCCCCCCCCCAAAAATGATAGCATTTATGTACCAGAACCATTACAATACGATATAGTGGTGTTGGTAAGAACAGAGTCTGTATAAGGAAATCTATAGGAAAAGCAAATTTTTTTATTTTTTTTTAATTCTTTATTTTTGGGGCATATAATAAAATACAAGCTGACCTGTATTGCCACAACAGTAAAATCAGGCCTCTGCAGGCATGTTAAATCAACACACTGTCATGGCATACAATTGGAATGCACATTTTTGTTATAGTTATCATGTTCATTACGTTTAGTTATATTAGCTGTGTTAGTGAACTTAATAAAAACAGTGAATAACAAACAGGCTATTTCAGGCTGGTCTTGCTTATCTGTCAGGCTGCTTATACTGGATCAGATACTGTGCAATCTATACTGTCAGTGACAGGTTATTATGATCCTTGCCCAAGGCTAGGTAGTTAAATGACAGACAAGAGGACATGCATGTAGGTGGCTGTGCAGACTGGTAGTAGGTGCTTACGACAAGGTATCACACCTGTCAATAGGAAATCAACTGAGGTATAATATGTGCACTTTGCTTCCTGACAGCAGGCATGAGAAAAGGAAATGAAAACAAAAAAGGAAATCATAGTTAAAGTAGTTTAGGTGAGAAAGGCAAGTGTGCTAAGCAAAATGGCATGGCTAGTGTATGCATAAAAAAAACTGAGGAAATCGTGCCACAGTGAAGACCCCTGAACAGAGACTCTCTTCCCAGTGGGAAGGTGAATGTGACCCTGATAATTACTACTCAGGAGTCAGAGAGTAGGCAACACCAGTCCTCATGCAGAGAGCAGCTAGCTCCCATCACTGGCAGGCTACAGTCATTTGCTTCTCAGCTCCATCTGCGAGTGGTTCCCTGATGCCGTGGTATGGCTTGTGGTATAAGCCGTTTGCGGTTGGGAACTGGATATGGGCAGAGGCAGCTATCGGTTGTGTATCTCGGCATCGTGGGTCCGTACCAGCTTGATCACCTCGATCACCTCGGGAACTGCTTTGCCAGTCAGATAATCTCCGCACAAGGTACTCCGTGTCGATTGGTAGCAACCCAGGCCGGGTCTCAGGATAGGTAAGTTGCTCAGACGATTTCTTCCAGAGTTGCCCGCTGTGAGCGCCAAGAGCCCTGAGAGGGGGTGGTCACCTTCTCCACAGAGTGCCTGTCAGGCTCAGCCGCCATCTTATAGGTTAGGCAACGTCTCCGATCAGAGTAGGGCACCAGGGCACGCCGGGATGACCCCCACCGGCCCAGAGGGGGGGGGGGGGGGGAGCGGGGCCATCACCCCATTGTATTAGGGGACCCCCATTTTGCTGTCAGGCAGGATAGCAGGGCGGCGGCCGTCCACCCTACTCACCACCTGGGTAGGCTTGACTAGGCCTTTGTCACGGAGCTCAGTTTTCTCCCCTAAAGGGGCCAAGAATCGAGTCACTGGCTGATCTTCAGAGCTAGCACCTCATTTTGCCTGCCGTGTCTCAGCGCCAGAAATTGCGTTTTGGTACCAAATTGCCTGTAAATTGCAGGAGCTAGAGTACCATGCATCTACTCTGCTTGGTGGTCCGGCCCCACCCCCCAAGCAAACGTGCTTTTAAACATTATTTAAGTAACTTTTTTTTCCAACTAGCTTGTAATTTAAAGAAAAAAAAAAAACAGAACATTTCCTAGCCTGGCACTACCGATTCCTCTGCCTCCCCCCTCCCCAGTAAAAAAGGGTTAAAAGCCCTTTACTTTCCCTCAGCGCTGGGTCCAAGCTCCACCCCCTGAAGAGTGATTTAAATTTTGCATGCGCGGCAAAATGTTGCGCACGCATTAGACCTCCCCATAAGAAAGCATTGAATCAATGTTTTCCTATGGGGGAAAAAAATCTGACGGAGGTTCTCATGCAGAGCGCATGGACGTCCAGCATCAAATAACGGACCAAAAGTCTGTTCTGATTCCGGAAGCGCCCCCAGTGGCTGTCTGGTAGACAGCCACTGAGGGCAGTCTTAGTGCTGCAATGTAAACTTTGCAGTTCTCTGGAACTGCAATCTTTTACATTGCGGCACTAGGTTCAAAAGGGACAGCACCTAGACCAGCTGAAGTGGCTACAGTGCCCCTTTAACACAAAAAAATAAAGCTGCAGAAGGTGTTTGGTGATGGCAAAATTAAGACCCGCTCAGTGTGCTTCCCCTTTAAGGCTGCAGGTGGCACGTTTATACACAATATTACATATTATGTTGGTTGGCAACTTGTAATAGACTAAAAAAAAAATAAAAAAAAATCTGTAAGTATTTATTTGCAGATAAGTGATTTCAAAGAATTGACATAGTACAGAGCCTCAAGTATATAGTGGATTCAAGTCCCAGGTCTTTGTTGATACAGATTCCAAACAACCACACTTGAGCGGACCCCGGGTAACCCAACTGATTACCTCCGCTAACCCCTTCCTTCAGCCACTCAGGAACCACTTAGAATAAAAAGAGACCTATTTCCCCCCCACTAACTGGACAAGACATCTCTGGGAGTACAACACAATTTTATTGAGCCACACACTGCTTTTATGCACATCCCCATGCAAAGGGGTCTTCAATACACACAAACAGGGGTTGTATCCCAGGATCCTCTCTACCTGGGGAACCAAGCGCGGGAACCAAGTTGCTGTTACTTTGTCTCACAAATATTGAAAGCACGCCACTGAAGCGAGGGATCTCTAGCCCAGGACAACAGGTGGGTCTTCATCCCATGAGCCTCTGTGCGTGGGAGCCAAGGCCCGGGAAAAGAGAACGTCCATTTGTCTCCCAGGCACAGAAAAGCACGCCAAAGTAGCCAGTGCCCCAAAAGTGTCCACATCAACCCCAGGCAACCTCACCATGACACCTTCTCCGCTCAATCTCTGTACGTGAAGTTCCGGTGCTGAAACCTGCAAGAGAAGAGTCTCCTTTTGGGGGTACGAATGCTCCGCCTGGTTGGCGTTCGTCTATACGAAATGGCAGCCATCCAGGCGAGCACTCATTAATTAATTCCCTTGCTGTTTCACACTTATGTTGCCAGTGCGAACATTGCAGTTTCACATTTATGTTGAAATTGCGAAGTTTCTAATGGGGCACTGGGGTTGTCCCCGTTCTGGAGACAAATGGATTCAGTTTATAGAGACACTCCCGAACGTTAAAAGAGTATAGGACACGAATTATACTGGGAAACACATAAAACCAGGAGAAAACACAAGAATAAATAGTGGTTCCGACACATCAGCTATTCCTCCCCCAGCGTCTTTCTGAATTCTGATATCAAAATTACCTATTTGTGGTGTAACATTTCATAACCGTATAGAATTTTGCATATAAATATAGCACATATGCTTCTTTTTAATAATAATAAAAATAAATTCACTATATAGTACTTTAGGGTAAGATACCTTCACCATAACACCACACTCCCAAGCAAGCTCAATTCAGCACTCTTTCATTTCTGGTAACGTTCCATCTCTCCCTTCTACTACAATGCAACAAAGAAAATTGAGACTGCTTTCGCCACAGCCACTATTAGTGATGGCTGTGGGAAACATACATATCCTTTTGCATTGCATTAGTTGTCTAGGGAGAAACACGTAACACCAAGAATATAAAGGAGCCCAACAAAGAAATTAGAACATCTCTTAGGGAGTGTATTGTTCTACTCCAAAAACAAGAATGCACATCAACTGAGAGATGACGGCTCATAAAGTCATTGCTCCTGTCCAAAATACAGTCCGACTCTTACCGGTCCACTGGTTTCAGCATTCCTGGAGTGAGATGGTCACACTGGGGGGTGGCATCCAATGGAAATATTTTTGATGATGGTGTTAGGTTGGCATTTGCCAGTTCAAAGGAATCATCGCTTGATACATTCATGGATGGAAGCTGTGAACACAAGAGCTTTGTTAGTCATATATAAAAAGGTGTCAAAGCACATTTATAGATGCAAGGAAGGAGAACAGTCAATTGGCAGGTCAGCGATTTACCTTTACTCGCTTGTTTCTGAATGGCGTAGAACTAAAAATGTCATCATGATCATCCTTTGGAATCTGTTCCAAAAATTCTCTCATCTGTTTTTTTCTCTTTAATGTTCCCACTTTCGCAGTTATCTTTATGGCCTTCCCTTCTAAACCAACTACATTGACAGAGAAAGGAAACAATTGATTTAAGATTGCAAGTAAACAATCTGTGTGGTCAACGCCTCCAAGGACAATATTCTGTGGAATATGGATTCTCTGAACTGGAAAAGCAGGACAATACCAGAATTCTTTGTGTCCACTCCCTACTTCTACCACAGAAAACGGCAATAAATGTCAGTAAAGGATAAGAATAAAAACAAGCGTTTTGTGAACCATGACCACATAGAAAATCACTTTATTGATAAGAATACATTTTGTGCTCAGGTTCACAAAAGGAGTAACAAAATGAGATAAGGTCACCCAAGCCACATGGAAACATGTCGATTGCAGATATAGAGACCAACACCCATGTAACGTTTCTGTAAACTCCATGACAGATGCATCAAGGTAAAAAAATGTATTAAACATGTGCTTTATCTGTTCCATAGAAGCTTTGTGTTTGAACGACAAGGACGTAATCACCACAGTAGTGGAATGGGGAGTAACCCTCTCACGCACTTTTTTGCCAAGGAATAGTCCAGCTGCATTAAAGACTTAACATGCATCACTTAACATTAATTTTTTTTAAACCAGCAAATACTAATAAACAATTATAAAACCAAACAAAAATAAAGCCTTTGAAAAGTATGTAACAAACGTTTATAAACTTACTATAAATTTGTTCTGATTGGATATATGTTTGGTTGCCTCCATGCAATACTTACGTACACAGACTACATCCAAAAAAAATACATATACACACACATATATATATATATATATATATATATATTTATATACATATATTTATACACACACACACACACACACATACATATATATATAATATATATATAACATACATACACACACACACACACATACATTTTTTTATTTTTTTTAAATGCGCAGGCCTGGGTCTTCTCAATGACTGGTTTCAGACAAAAGAAAGGAACCACTGTCTCCTACTGGTCAATAGAGAAAGTAAAAACCACCTTGTGAAGAAGACCGTAAACATTGAGAAGAAAATACTTTTCCTGGTGAAAAATAAGAAAAGGTGAAGTAAACGAAAAGACTGAAAGCTCGGAACTCTAGCTAAGGAGGTGGCCAATAGAAAAAGTTCCTTCCGTGTCAGATGTTTATGGTATAACTGGCACATCAGTGCAAAAGTTGAATACTTCAGCATTCTAAGGACTAAATTAAAATTCCAAGGCAGAGACATCAGGCAAAATCAAAGGACATATTAGAGCGAATATAAAAAAGAGGTGAATGGGATAAGGTGCTTCAGTAGTGCAAGCTAGCCACTCCAAATAAGAGATCACTCCCAATCCCAAAAGATACACAAATGCAAAAATGGGTATAGTTCCCAAAACATATACCTAATGGGGGTGCCACAATCACAAAACTTGTATATAGTTACCATATATATTCAATGGAGGACATATAAAAGATAAAGAACATATATGGCGAAGTATTTAATGGCACATAAGATATAAATTAATAGTATGTACACTCACAAAGATGTTGGCACAAAGAGACATATCAATTTGTGCAAAAGAGCTTGTCAACCCTTCCTGGGTTAAGTCCCCTTTAAATGCAGATCCGATATCGATGCCTTCAGAGTAAGAGTTCTCCTTCTGAGTATATATAGAGTATGAACCCGGCAAGGACAGATGGATCAATGTAGAATCTTTGGGGCGACGCTGGCAAGCCTCTCCGCTCAACGCGTTTCATCCCGAGGACTTTCTCAAGAGCTCATATTAGAGCGAAGGCTTAAACAAATATCTCAATGTCAGGAATCCTAACCAGATGAATATGAAAAAATGTCCAAGAGTTCTGGCAGCAGAGAAAATCAGCCTCCCATTTGCCCACTTCTGAAATTTGAATAGCTGAGGTGATACACCCCTGGGGCATGATGCTTAGGATCCAAGAATCATCCACTGAGTGTATTGAAGCCTCCCAAAAATAAAAAGGCAATTACTCCCCCTAATAGTGGCTAAGGCAGGATCGGAAGTACAGAAATTAAACATAGAATGTGACGGCAGATAAGAACCATTTGGCCCATCTAGTCTGCCCAATCTTCTAAATACTTTACTTAGTCCCTGGCCTTATCTTCTCTGTAGGATAGCCCTATGCCTATCCCACACATGCTTAAACTCCTTCACAGTGTTGACATCTACCACTTCAGCTGGAAGGCTATTCCATGCATCCACTGCCCTCTCAGTAAAGTATTTCTTCCTGAAATTATTTTTAAAACCTTTGCCCCTCTAATTAAAGACTGTCCTCTTGTTGTGGTAGTTTTTCTTTTAAATATAGTCTCCTCCTTTACTGTGTTGATTCCCTTTATGTAGTTAAATGTTTGTATCGTATCCCCCCCCCCGTCTTGTCTTTCCTCCAAGCTATACATGTTAAGATCCTTTGACCTTTCCTTGTAAGTTTTATCCTGCAATCCGTGAACCAGTTCTCTGAACTCTTTCTAAAGTATCAATATCCTTCTGAAGATACGTTCTCCAGTACTGCGTATAATACTCCAAGTGAGGTCTCACCAGTGTTCTGTACAATGGCATGAGCACTTCCCTCTTTCTACTGCGAATGCCTCTCCCTATACAACCAAGCATTCTGCTAGTATTTCCTGCTGCTCTATTACATGGTCTTCCAACCTTTAAGTCATCTGAAATAAAATTTATTTTAGATAGGCGTATGATGTCAGACATAAAACAACTCTTTGTGATGGGGTTCCCACAGAAGAACCTCCAAGGTTGTCTGAACAAGATGGTACGGACAACCGAACACAAGGGAATGAAGCCTGCTACAGCAAGCTAGGCGAAGATGAAGTTATGGTGCTTAAATTGTCCCTTTAACAAAACAGCGCGCTCTAAACAAAAAAACGAAAAACAAACCGGGCTTGACAAATCCAGGTCATGGCGACTAGGAAGTATGTCCTACTGCCTGGGTTTTGTCAGCCCATTCAGTGACTGCACTGAAAAGCCTGCAGGCACAGGCTATAGGACACCAAAACCACTACATTAAGCTGTAGTGGTTCTGGTGACTATAGCAACCCTTTAAGAATTGTATTTTTGTCATTGAAAATAAAGCAAATTCAAAAAATGTTTATTTATTTTTTTTTAAATACAATAACTGGTGCAGAAGATGGGAGTGCTGTTGTGTGTATATATTATGCCTTCGAAAGCCTATTCAGTTAATAGGACATGAATAAAAGGTCCACTGTATTGAGTGAAACTTCTTGTCTATTACTGTACATATTTAATTTTCTTTATAGTTTGCTTTTAAGGTGTTATAAGCCTGTATAGCATGTAATTGATAGAAGAAAATGTAATTTAGGATTAATCTTGTATCCAGTAGCTGTAATCATATATCGATGTGCTTGTATTAACCAACAAGCAGCTTTCTATTTCCAAGAAACCGAAACTTCACAAATTTTTGTTTTTCAGGAAAAGACTGCCTTAAAGAATGAACATGCTGTTTTGCACATATACATTTTCTTATCTACATAGCATAAAAGACTTGTGTAGAATAAACCAGAATATAATTTGAACGTGTGTGTGATGGTCTCTTTTCCTTGATATCAAGCATTAGGTGAGCCTCTGATAAGCAATTGTTTTACTCTCATTACAGGATTTAATCCTGACAATCCATGTAGCTTTTGATAACTTCACCCTCATTTTCCACCAAAAAAGTTAAAGAAAGAACAGGCCATGACAAATACTTTTACTGTTGCAAAATAGAAAATAGGTTTGGTTTAATGTTTTATGGACTTACCGTTTTGGTTATTTTTTTCAGATTTATTTAGCTTTTCTGATTTTGCTTTAGATGCCTTTACAACTTGCTGTTTCTTAAATTTTGTATGGCATTCCTCTGAAGAGCTTGTTACAGCAACCTTCACCACACCTTGGCAGAATCTCCTTTTTTTTTCTGGGAAAGTGGCCACAGCACTAACAGAAAACAAGAACATATCAGAAACTATGTAAGTTGAGAAAAATACTTTTGATAAAATACATGAATGCCACAGCTGTGTACTTGCAGGGCAAACCTGTAATGGGGTTACAGGATAAAGTGAAATGTAAAATCACAACAAACTAAAAAAGGTTTGGGTTGCACATTTCTTTTTTTTAAATTAAAAATACCAAGTGGCATTTACTTTTTTACAATGTAAATTTAAGTGTCAGCTGTAATCGTAATATCGCTTCACACTACCACATGCTTATATGTCTCATTCAATTATTGTGTATTAGGTCACTTGAATTTTGGAAATGTAAGATTTGGTTGGTTATAAGATCTGATCGTCTGCTAGTAGTCCAGAAAGTAATGTTTTAGGGTATACAAAATAAGTCAGTCATACATCACAGTTCTATTCACTCACCAGCAATTTCCAGCCATAGGTCGCTCTATCTTGCTGGTCCAATACATACCTAACATTACTAATACAGGTTTCTCACCAATCATATGGTCTCCTATGCTTTCCCATTCATATATTAAATCCTTTAAGTTTTAAATGGTTACTGGCTACAAGGAAATTAGAAGGCCTGAAGAAAAGCAATATAATGGAATCCTAAGCCTTATAACTAGTGGTCCCGCAAGGCCAACACCCATCCTAATATTCTGATGTAATCCGCCCCTTGGAACAACTCATTGGTGGGGCCCTACTTGTGCAACCATGCAGGGCGAATAACTCACTCCCATTCTATGTTATGCTCATAATAATCCCCAAGAGGCCAACACCCCATCACAATGCATAAATTGAGTCTCTCAAGCCTGTCAGGGCATTTATATCGGCAGACATTTTGTGCTATGATAGAAATTAAAAGTGTATATTCTGAGTCACTCTGAACAGGCCAGACTCCATTTTGTTATTTTCAAGTTAACAAAGAGATACGAAATTTCTATCCTTTTTGTAAAACTAACCACTTTGCCAAAGCTAAAGGAATGCATAGTATAAACAAACCAAGTGATAAGAGACTGTCTAATTGCTAATGGAATAGAATAAATTCTAAACCCAGACATTTGTGACAGAAGATTAAATAATTTAATTTTACTCTCGATAATGTATAAGAGTCCCATTGTAATTTAAGGGTCATATTTAGTATCATAACTGTCATATTAGAAATTATAACCAAATTTGCCAGACACATAGTCTGAAGAAAACCCTTTGAACTGATGAGTAAACTTAAATTATAGCAACTATAAAGATAAACTAAATTACGTCAAAATAGCCACCAGGAAAAGTTAACTCTTTCCTGGGTAGGTATGTTTAGTGGAACGAGACTGCCCTCTATAGACCAAATACTTAAATTATTTGGAAGGTAAGCACACCTCTAGTGTTTCTATTGGTCTATTACCTAGTGACGAACAGAGAAATGTTCCCTTTAAAAGTTAAGACAAAGGGAAGAGAGTGTTATGCAAGAGTCAGAGAAAGAGTTGGAAGCAGGCTAAGTCAGGAGACAGAGAAAGAGACCCATGACATTTAGTTCCTGAGACTACCTACTAATCTGATGAAAATATCTACTTAACTGGTAATTATAGAAAAATAGGGGAATGGGTCTGCGCCAAAGTACACACTAGGTAATGATATTAAGTCCAATAGGATCTATATTGTCGTTTCCAAAGTTCTACTTGTTGCGATGCCCAGAAGGTGTTGGTGACGTGAAGGGTAATCCAAATATGTAAAAATAGAAGAGTCCTTACTTACAATTAACAGAGCTTAATCCAGCTCTGGTGTGAATGGCTTAGAGCGGTCTTATCCCCGCTTACAGGATATGCGGCAAGTGTCCTCTTCTTTGTAGTGACCGGTCGCCAAGTTGAAAATAAAAATGGAAACAATAATGGTGCAGTATGTTTCACACGTATATTAAAAAGTATAAATTATTGTAGATGTACTCACATTCGGTAGAGCTTTGACTAGCTCTAGTTTGTTAGGCGTGCAGCGGTATCATCCCCGCTTGTGGGATGTAGGGTGAGTGATCTTGACGAGACTGTCAGGAGCTCGGAGAGAAGATAAAACAGCGATAGTGCTCTCAATAAAATCTTAGTGGTAAAAATTAAAATAGTAAAATATACTCACAGTATATAGAGCAGACTAACTGCTCTATGTAACAGCGTGGGTGGTATAATCCCCACCTAGGATTCTTTGGAGTATAGTATGCAGGAGTAAAAAGAAAATAATAAAAGAAATATATAGTATAAAATGTGTATAAAAAGCCAGGTAACAATAAAAGATGATGGTTTAAGCGTAAAAAAAGACAAATCTTTTTATTAACAGTGGGTAAAATAGTAAAAATATCCAAACGCGTTTCGCCAGTATAAGGCTTTATCAACGGATCAATCAATGGAATGTTTTTGTTATACATTGATAAAGCCTTATACTGGTGAAACGCGTTTGGATATTTTTACTATTTTACCCACTGTTAATAAAAAGATTTTGGTCATTTTTTTACGCTTAAACCATCATCTTTTATTGTTACCTGGCTTTTTATACACATTTTATACTATATATTTCTTTTATTATTTTCTTTTTACTCCTGCATACTATACTCCAAAGAATCCTAGGTGGGGATTATACCACCCACACTGTTACATAGAGCAGTTAGTCTGCTCTATATACTGTGAGTATATTTTACGATTTTAATTTTACCACTAAGATTTTATTGAGAGCACTATCGCTGTTTTATCTTCTCTCCGAGCTCCTGACAGTCTCGTCAAGATCACTCACCCTACATCCCACAAGCGGGGATGATACCGCTGCACGCCTAACAAACTAGAGCTAGTCAAAGCTCTACCGAATGTGAGTACATCTACTATAATTTATACTTTTTAATATACGTGTGAAACATACTGCACCATTATCGTTTCCATTTTTATTTTCAACTTGGCGACCGGTCACTACAAAGAAGAGGACACTTGCCGCATATCCTGTAAGCGGGGATAAGACCGCTCTAAGCCATTCACACCAGAGCTGGATTAAGCTCTGTTAATTGTAAGTAAGGACTCTTCTATTTTTACATATTTGGATTACCCTTCACGTCACCAACACCTTCTGGGCATCGCAACAAGTAGAACTTTGGAAATGACAATATAGATCCTATTGGACTTAATATCATTACCTAGTGTGTACTTTGGCGCAGACCCATTCCCCCATTTTTCTGCTTTTACCATTGTATTTCCAGGGACATTAGAGGGAGTCCTTGTCTGGGACTGCTGCCTTCCTGATTAGCGCTGACTCCATCCCTTGTTTTGCTTAACTGGTAATTATACTGGCTTCATTTAATTTAATTAATCTTAATTAATTAAAACATTTCTAATAGCATGATATATGACTGGATAAATCACGATCAGATTTCGATATTTAGAAATCTTAGTTAATTAAGAAGTATATATTTATAACCATTTCTATTCTGCAGATAGACATTAATAAGTATATATTTATGTGACATATCACATGTTCGCATATCGTGATATTTATCCAGGTGTATTGATTTGCCCTAAAATAAGATAAAATATCTGTTAAGGCAAGTTAAAATTCGGCTTGTAGAATATGGTAGATTTATCTTATTGGATGGTTCCAGGAAATGACTAATGAGCTGGTTTAAATGTTATTTTATTTAAAATTACATGAGAATAAGTCTTAATTACTTGGGTCTAGCCAGCATTGAAAGGGTTATTTTAACTGTCAGCTAAAGTTTTTATGGCTATTCACTGCAGCTCTGTCTCTATGTGAAACTTTCTTTGTCTCTGTGAAGCCCATTATAAATCTCCTTGACAGCTAATGTTGTAGATTCTAAACTGTTAACCGTTGGAAAATATATTACCATTTGTATTGCATAGTCATGTTGTACTGAATATTTATTGATTATTGTCACGCATGTTACTTATTATCATTTTTATTTAAATTGTCACAATAAATTGTATCTATTTTTATAACAAATTGTGATTTTATTATATGGAATACATTTCACTTACACAATAACGATCTTTGGGATCTGAGGATTGAAATAGTGGGCAATTCTCAACTGTTTACTAGTATTATCCCATAAATATCCCCACAAGCCGCTTGCCAATTAGCAGGACCTCACCTGTCACCAACTAGTAAATATGTTTCACAACTTGGCATTAGTCAGAAATCCAGTACAATTTCCATTTTCGCTTTTAGGTCTCAAGCTCCAGAAGGAGGGGAAGAAATCTCTCCCTAGCACCCTGGCTAGATCCTGTACCACTACAAAGAGACTTGAATTAGCCAGTCCTGCCTCTCTTAGGTCATGGACTATTCCACGGATCACTGTGGAGCATCCCATATACTGTTACAGCTGGCAAGAAAGGCTGAACTGTTCAGGCAGATGCAAACAAAACCAACAACGCTGATGCCGCAGAAGGCTCTAGCGGGACCAATATGTCCGATCTGCATCATGTCTTCGGTCTGGTCTTCCATAGGTTCAATCAATGACAGTTTGGAAAGACTGAAATCAGGCAGTCTGACCAGGTCATCTGCTGGGCCAACTACCACTGTGCAAACGGGTAATTCAATGCTTAATATAAATTGCTGTCAATTCTCATCTTGTCAACACGGCTCACATAGAACCTCCTAATATCAAGAAAGATATACTGGAAGGCAAGGATGTAAATATAGTTTAGCTTCTCATTGCCTCCCAGGATATAGTAGGAAACAAAACCTATTCCTATGAGGATTTGTCTGTTGTAAACGTAAAGCAAAGGATCCAAGACTAAATTGGTTGTGGCCTTCAGGTTGTATAGGGATGTCCTCTGCTCCACTTATCTACACAGGACAGGTGTTTGATCTAGATTTGCATAAGCTGGTGGTCCTGGGGGACGAGAATGGGTGTTCTATGGTCATTATATCTTTTTCTGCCAGAGCAGCAGCGGCTCTAAACCAGTTCAATATTAAAACAGACTGGAGTCAATTGAACATCAAACTCTTCTACAAACATTTTGCAGGCCCCAGGACACCAGCCTGTGCAAATTGTATCTCTACCTTTGACACCTGTAACCTTTGTCCTAACAGCATGACTTCCTCACTAGTGAGACCATTGCCAAACCCACACATTGTTTAAAGGACACCATACTTCTATTTTACTGTCTAGGTGTCCCTGTATAGCCATCAACAATGGAAGATCAACAGCAAAAAACAAATGTGAGAAAGGCTGAACTTGATGGACGCAAGTCTCTTTTCAGCTATTTAACTATTGTCTTCTCATACAGTTAAATGTTTTTCAAACAACCAGGCAACTTGTCACGTCAACAAAGGGCGCTCATCCTGCATGATCATAATGTGATTTATTAGGAGATTGACTTGGTAAGCAGCTTTGAATGGGGGCATTACTTTTTCCCGAGTTCATTCGTTGACATATTTGGGTATAAAACTTACGAATAAGCTCCAACACACAATCAGGGAAAACCACATACTCCTCCTAGCTAAACTGGAGAATCAAATAGAGAAATGGGGAGCTCTGGAGGTGTCGTGGCTGGGCAGAATAAATGCCATCAAGATGATGGTCGTCCCTCATATCCTATACCTTTTCAGAACAATCCCACAACCTCTAACTAGTAATATCACAAGACTTATGCAAAAGCTTATAAACTCTCATGTCTGGAAAAAGAAACCCCCAAGGGTTGCGCAACGTGTGTCATGGCTTCCGCTTAATGCAGGCCTGGGAATCCCGTGTCCACAACTATTACAGAGCTTCGGTATTGTCACAGGGTGTTGAACTTTTAGCAAAATGTACAAACCCGGTGTGGCTCGAACTTAGAGAATGTATGCATTTCACATGCTACTTTAGCGAGACTGCTTTGGACCAACTCTGACCCTACCCCCCACGTAGGGCTATCCAGCACAAAGTTCCTACTCATGGCGTGGAAACAATGGAGCAATAAGCTTATTGATTCAGCAACGGTAAAGTGTGCCCCAATTCAGGCCCTTCAGGCATTATCACCTGACCACCCATTGGGATCTTGGAGCAAGGTGGGCATAGCAAAAGTCTCTGATTTGTACGACTTAAGAGGAATGAAACTTCCCGGACTTACAAAATGAATTCTCATTAGCTCATCGGGAACTATTTACATACATTCGCATTAAAAGTATCCTCCTCCAATGGGGGAGGGGGGGGAGGGAAGGAAGGAGGGGGGAAGAAATAGAAGGAGGGGGGGGGGGGAATAAATAAAAAACAAAAAAAAATTAAAAGGGAAAAAAAATAAAATATATAATAATAGTACTATAGAAAACAATAATAGGACGTAAAATAGTGGAGAAAATAAGATATACGTGTAAGGGAAAGGAGGGGCAAAAACTACGTCCCTAGGTATACCTCTATCTAGGGGAGTGGGACCACTAGGGTACACAGCTACTCCCTGTGGACACCCTCACTTCCAACGGTTCCCAACCCGACTCACATCTTGCCGAGACACAGGGAGATAATCTTGGGACATCCGGGACAGGCCCCAGAATAGGGAGCAGCTCTCGGGAAGCGGACACTAAGGAACACCTCCGAGATACACCCGGTTCAGGAGCCTCTGACCCACCCACAGGGAGAACGTCACTTCAGGCAGACAAAACTGGTCTAGGGCTCCATATGGTGCCCTCACCCGCCCACACATTACAAACCGACGGACCCCACTCCCCCTACACTAATAGCCCTCCCGACCCACCGGGGTAACATGACCCCGACCTTAAGAGTACCACTTTACGCTCTCATAACCCTCCTAAACTGCTCTAACGCTCCTTGTCCTACGGACTGGGCCCAACCAAGGGAACCGGGTGACTCCCATACGAGGTTTCACTTGTTCAATGTTGTTAATTGCTGTTCAATTATGCCTTCGCATGCTTTTATTTTTATGCTTGTTCCAGTCCAGAATAGCACTTCATCCCCAGAAGACGAAAACAATGTACTCGACATGGGACTGAACCCCACGTCAATGACACTCCTCACGGACCATCAACCCGAGACACCCATCCCGGACGCCAACTGACTTCTATTTCCCACTTGTGACTCCAGAGGGACCACTCTCGGCTCTACCTAGGACCGCTATCTTAGGAAACCTTCAACCGTGAGTGTGCCACACCATTACGTGCTGATGGGGGAGGACAAAGGGAATGTGAAAACCTTCCTCCTCTCCCCCGAGACCTACACAAACGCCCACGACAGTGCACAACGCACATACGACCCCCACCCCTCAGGCAACACTAACACCCCCCCAAACAACACCACCTGGCAGGTAACCTATAAGACCAGGGACTCTACAAACCCGATTCCCCACACCCTCACCCACCCGCCCGAGACGTCAACTCCCCCCCCTTCCCTTGCCTACCCCCCCTTCGCAACTAACCCACTTCTCCTCTCGGGGACCACCCCGACCCACCGTACCCCCACCACACCCACAACACCTGAGATGCCTAGGACAATCTCGTGCGTATCACTTAACTGCAAGGGCCTCAACAACCCAGCTAAAAGACACCAACTTTTGAGATGGGCAACCCGCTCGCGAGCGGAACTAATCCTCCTCCAAGAAACACATTACGTTGACTCTAGACCCTTCCCTTTACGCAACAAACGCTACACCACATGCCATCTAGCTAATTCCCATCACGGAAAAAACAACGAAGTGGCTATCCTGATTCACAAATCCTGTCCGATTCACTTCACGCGCTCTATCCCGGATCCCCAAGGCAGATACCTCACAATAGTCGGCCATCTTGGGACCCAAAAGTACGCGATCACTTCCATTTACGCCCCTAATACTCCTGATCCATCCTTCTGGTCGACCCTCAGAGCACATTTAAAATTGTTCAGCTCCCACCACCTGGTCTTAGGTGGGGACTTTAATGCGACTATGGCCCCTGAAAACGCCCCACGCTCCGCACGAAAGGGTCCACCCCTCATCCCACGAGACTAGATAAGCTGCTCTTATATTTCGCACTCCACACAAACCTCCATGACGTATGGAGACTACAACACCCCAACACCCTAGACTTCTCATTTTACTCGAATCCCCACACCTCATATTCTAGAATTGACATGTTCCTAATCTCCCCCTCCCTGCTACCTCAGGTCACAAACTCAATAGGCACCATCGCATGGTCCGACCATGCGGAAATCTCCCTTGAAATGGACATCCCCCTGGCGACCAGGTCCTGGAATTGGAGATTAAACGCCACTCTACTGCAAAACCCTGACATCACGAGTGACACACGCACAACCATAGAAAACTACTTTACCGAAAACTCAAACTCTGTCACTTCAACCAGCTCACTGTGGGCAGCACACAAGGCAGTGGTTAGGGGCACACTGATTGAACAGGCCACCAGGCTCAAAAAACAGAAGCTCAAAGAACTAGAACACCACATAACCTCCTTGAGAACCGCCTCGGCCCAACACAAACTAGACCCCTCCTTAGACAAGCTGGCACAAATAAAGATCCACCAACAGGCTATCAAAACCTTCATGGCCAAGGACTCCAAAAGGGCGCTCCTGTGGACTAAACAACTCTATTATGATAAGTCCAATAAGGCGGACTCGCTCTTAGCCCGCAAACTCCGCCAAAAAGCGCAGGCCAAACGTATCGACAAAATCAACTCCCCCGGAGGCACCACGCACGCCACCCCTGACCGAATTGCCGCCACCTTTGCCAAGTACTTCACAGAACTCTACGACCACAGAACACATCCTAAACACAATCAACCCCACTCACTAGACCCCCAAGACATCGACTCTTACCTCCGAGACATCCCCCTCCCTGCACTGTCAGAAGAAACCAAACAACGCCTCACCTCACCTATTACAATGGAAGAAATTGCCCTCATAGTTAAATCACTCAAACCTCATAAATGCCCGGGTCCGGATGGTTTTACGGGCCAATACTACAAATCATTCTCGGCTGCCCTCCTTCCACACCTTGCCTCACTCTACAACTCGCTACTCCAGGGAGAGACTCTGCCCGCCGATATGCTAAGGTCAAACATCAGCCTAATTCCGAAACCAAACAAAACACTCACCGACCCAGGCCACTACAGGCCGATCTCTCTCCTCAACGTAGACATCAAAATCTTCACGAAACTCCTGGCGAACCGCATCCAACACTCCCTACCCAAATTAATCCACCCCGACCAGGTGGGATTTATCCCATCGAGACAGGCCAACGATAATACCAGACGCACTCTAGATCTCATATGGGTAGCAACACACTGGAAGATACCGACCCTCCTCCTGTCCATGGACGCCGAAAAGGCATTTGACCGCCTCCTCTGGCCTTTTCTATTCACCACCCTCAAAAAATTTGGCTTACCCGACCCTCTGATAGAGGCCCTGTCTTCCCTCTATAATAACCCATCGACCACCCTCCTTATACCCAACTCTAGCCCAACATCGATTACGATTAAAAATGGAACGAGACAGGGATGCCCCCTGTCCCCGCTCCTCTTCGCCCTCTAACTTGAACCCTTATTGCAAAAAATACGCGACTCCCCATTAATCACAGGCATCACTGTGAGACAAAACGAATACAAAATATCGGCCTATGCCGATGCTATCCTCCTCACACTTACAAACCCACTCCAATCCATACCCCCCCCTACTGGCTCTACTGGACGAGTACGCAGCAGTCTCGGTGTACAAAATTAAACCTAACTGAACCACTCCCAATCGGGATCCCAGAATATGACCTGAACGACGTACGACGCTCACACCCATTTACGTACAACGACATCAGCATCCCGTACCTCGGCATACTCCTAACGGCTAACCCTGACTCCGCGTATGAATTAAACTACCCCCCCTTAATCCACCAAGCCTACACAGACCTCCAGACCTGGAACACCATGCCTATTTCATGGATGGGGAGGATAGCCTCCATTAAATTGAATTTACTCCCCAGATTCCTGTACCTATTTCAGACCCTACCAATCCCTATCTCCCGAAAGGACTTCAAAGCACTCCAGACGAAAATCGACAATTTCATTTGGTCTAACAAAAAACCCAGAATATGGAGATCCACAATGTACAAAAAGACGAAAACAGGGGGATTGTGGCTCCCCAACTTCCTACACTATTTCCAGGCTGCCCAATTGACACAAATACAACACCTACACGCTCCCCCAGGACTAAAATTATGGGTAGACCTCGAACACGACCTGATGGGTAGGGACCACCCCTCACTGCTCCTCTGGGTCCCCAAACAATCCAGACCCACCACTCCACAAACGTCCCCAGCCCTCAACACCTCTTTTCAGGTATGGGATAAGACCACAACGAAAACCCGACTTATCAACTCCCCCTCACCCCTAACCTCAATCCTACGAAACAAACAATTTCCCCCCGGGATGAATCCCCGAGACTTCGCACATTTCGAGGACAACGGTCTCTTCCGTTTCTACCACTTCTTTCAATCCAACCAGCTGCTCCAATTCCCAGATCTGCCCCGGCACACGCCGCTCACTACTTTTGACTACTTTCGGTACCTCCAGATCCGCAGCTTCCTTCAACACCCCCTCCACGGCCACCGCTACCCTGACCCAATTGGAACGAGACTGCTTACACTCTCCGATACGCAAAGGCCAAATCTCCTTCATTTACCTCCAACTAAACTCCTCCTCCCCGACAGAAGCACTCGCATACACCAGAGCGTGGGAAAGGGACATTGCCCCCCCCCCCAATGATCCGTCAGACTCGTCGGCAATATGGGAGGCTTACCATATGCGTTAACCACAGGGAACAGGCCTATAAAACGCTCCTCCGATGGTACCCGACGCCCCGAAGGTTGAAACAGATGAAATGCTCGTCCACTGACGACTGCTGGAAGGGCTGCGGGTCTCAGGGCACCTATATTCACGCCTGGTGGCATTGCCCACACATCACACAACTCTGGACAAAAGTGGCAGACCTAACATCAGCTCTCCTCCACACTCAGATTCCTCTAGACCCGTGGGTCTGGTTACTATCCAAACCCCATACCCCGCTATTTAGGGCACAAAACAAACTACTCGCCAAAAATCGCCTTAGCCACGCGACGCACAATCGCCGAACAATGGGGCAACAAACACATTCCCACCCTGGACACAACCATCGAGAAAATAGAGGAAGCCAGGGAGATGGACAATCTCTCGGCCCTACTTCACGACACAACCCACCACCACAACAAAATATGGGACCCCTAGGTCATATATAGACTGACCCACCCCTAAATCCTCCCAACTCCTTTAGACAGTCGCCCTGATCCCCTCCCCCACGACCCCTCCAAGAGACCACTTCTCAGACCTTCCCTAACCCCCAAACGTCTTCGCCAGACCACTGGCAATCGAATCATCAATATTATTCCCAATCCAAACTGACACCTCAACCCCTACCTCACACAATTGCTCTCAATTGGAAACAACGGCAACATGGCCCCCACCCCCCCACAACACCGACCCCTCATCACCCGAAACCTACAAAGGGCGACCCCCCCTCTCCCCCTAACTCTCACCACGGGACACACACCCCCCCCAGGCAGGCTCCTGACCCGGAGCGCCCACCACAGATCACTAACTCCGACAGCTCAATGCCCATCCACCGCAACCAACGCCGTAAGGTACTGGCCTCATGGAGACCATAGAGACCCACAAACGAAAGCGCAACCCCCCCGCCTTCCAACCACCCTACCCGCCTCTGTAACCCCCCTAGACGTACAAGGTACTAGCCCATATACACGCCCACTGACTTACAGCCCACCTCCTTGACATCCCAGAGACCAACAGCCAACGTCAACGCAAGAGACTATCGCTAATGACATCCGATACACCAACCACAACTGTGTCTCTTTATCCCCAATCCTGAAATGCCAAATCGTAACTCACCTGAATATAAGGATTGTACTTGTACCCCTCCCCTTTTTTATTCTGTATCCCACATTAACAGTTGAAAAACTTGAAAATAAAGAATGTTGAAAAAATTGCTACAGGAACAACAGGAAAATAGTTAACAGTATACTGAGGGAACAGGCATTAACCTCCATGGAACAAAAAACTGCCAATCCCATGCTCCCCTCATCCAAAAAAAAATAATGGATGATATTCTATTTAAATTGTTTCATCTGTGCAATTTCCTTACTCCTTCATATTAATAAATGCTACTTATTTTTACTTAAAGGACCACTCCACACCCCAAAGGCACTTCAGCTTGCTGATGTGCTTTATGAGTGAGGAGTAGCCTAGTTTAAGCCCAGTTTATAAAAGAGCTGATTTCTAGGAGAATTTTTTATAAATTTGCTAGGAAACAGCCAGGGAAGATTCCTTCCTACTTCCATTAGCTCCCCATAGCCAACGGAAGTGGCAGACACTCTACTTGAGCATGCCTACCTCCCTACTTACCAGTTTCTCTGTTCAAGACCTCAAAACAGACGTGTTTGCACACGCACAAGCCGTCGCGCGCATGAGCTCGTGCGCACCAATTCAGGGGCTTCTCAATGAGAAGCCTCTGATTGTCTCTTTATAGGAAAATCGCCAAAGTCTCTTCCGGGAAAAAAGGGGAGGGCTTGCAAAGGCTGCAGTTCATAAGGTTTGCAGCCTTTGCAAGCTCTTTTAGCATATACTCCGAATGAATACATGCATTAACATTCATGCATGTATTCATTGGGGGTATATCTAGTAAACAGTGATTTCTACCCCTCCCCCCTTCAATATGTGGGATGCAGTGGTTTTTTAATGCCACAAAAGCTGATCAGGGCAACATCATAACCCAATAATGCTACTGGCACACCAGTATCTAAAGAGAAATGCAGCACAAGCTCACTCAGCATTTTGCTGCTCTGAGCATCACTGACTGTTAAAGATAAAATACCTTGTCAGAAATTGTAATATTATGTTTACTTATCCCTATAGCTAAAAGGGACACTATAGTCACCAAAACAACTTTAGCTTAAAGAAGCAGTGTTGGAGTATAGATCATGTCCCTGCACGCTCACTGCTCAGTTTGACAGTTAGGAGTTAAATCACTTTGTTTATGAACCCTAGTCACACCTGCATGTGACTTGCACAGCCTTCCTAAACACTTCCTGTAAAGAGTCATCTAAAGTTTATCCTTCCTTTTTTGCAAGTTCTGTTTAATTAAGATTTTCTTATCCCCTGCTATGTTAATAGCTTGCTAGACCCTGCAAGAGCCTCCTGTATGTGATTAAAGTTCAATTCACGGAGAAAGATGTAATTTATCTTAAACAATTCTATCTGATTGAAAGTGAAAAGAGTTTTTTTTTTTCATGCAGGCTGTGTCAGATTCAGGGGAGGTGTGATAAGGGCTGCATAAACAGAAACAAAGTGATTTAACTCCTCAATAGCAATGAATTGAGCAATAAAACCAGAGAAGCATGATCTATACACTAAAACTGCTTAATTAAGCTAAACTTGTTTAGGTGACTATAGTGTTCCTTTAATGCGTGTGCAATGTGAAAAAATGTTTTTATGTGTAAGTCTACATTTTATCCTCTCATTTTAGCTCACTGCCAGTCATTGTTCTAGATTTCTGTTCTTTGCACCTAGGAGTCAAGAAAAGAGAAAAAATAAAAATATGTATGGTCTTTACTTTGCTGAATAGAGCCAGAGGATGCCGCCAGGTCACTTATAGGACCATAAACCCTACATAGCTAAAATGAGACACGTGTCTACCAAGTTCAGCATTTAAATAAAAAAAATGACAGTTTAGATTTTCTTTTACAAAATTACATATACATTTTATATGCCATTGGGTTACTGGCACAGGACAACTTTAGTATAGAACTTACCTAGAATGATCATCCTGCTTGTGGCCTGCATATTCTTGACCATATTTCTTAGTTAAAACACTATGGCTGTTGAAATTCGACTCATTGTTTTCTGCAGAGTCTTTGTGATTGCTCATTATAGTGTCAGGTCCACATGTGGTATTCTGATATCCAAACGGTTTTGACACAGTTTTCGAGTCAAATGAAACCAGATCAAAATCAGACGCAAAGCTCTGGGGAGTTTTTCTTAAATTCAGGGTTTTGGGAATTAATTTTGTTTCAGTTTCAAACGTATCTGGTCGACTTTCAATACTGCAGTAATCAGGATGGATCTTTACTGGAGTTTTATATTGTAGATTATGACTAACACATCTTGCCTTCAATTTATCTTTGGATATCAAAGGAGTCAGCAAAACAACAGGTGATTTTTTTGTGCATTTCTCAATATCCGTTTTTTCAGGGCTAAATGTATGCATTGTGATTGAATTTTTTTCAGTGCATGTGACGATTGGTGCTAAAACAAAGAAAAAAATATTTAGAGCAACGTATTCCATGGGGGTTTACAAAATACCAACTGCAATATGCATATATTATTGCTTAGTGTAGCATAAACTAGGGAGCTTTGATTCAACAAATCCCTTGTTTAGAAAAGAAGTTTAACATCAACCAGTTTTAGGGACAAAAGTGTTCTAGAAACAGTTCACTATTAAACATTTTCCCACTGCGCTTACAAGATGAAGTGATAAATGCCATAAACATCTGAAAATGTACTCAGTTTGTTTCATTATATATTAATTGGTTATTCTTGTCATTATGCTTTTATTTGTGGTTAATGAACATCAAGTGAAAGTATTTAACAATTTATAAAGGGGATTATTCACTAAACTCATAACAAATGAAAAGCTGAATTTACAAAATTGCTAAAAGCTAAAAAAGTTGATCTGAAAAACAAAGACCTACAACCCGTTGGATACATTTCAAAATAGAGGCATAGGTTTTCTAGCAATTTGCTGTTTAGTTATACCGGTGTCTAACTCAGGTTTATGTACTACCAATGACAAACAGGCACAGAATTGGCAGAAAAATGCAAGGGTCATCCTTGCCCACACAAAATAATTTCCGGCTTATTATTTGAAGTGTGAATTATCAGAAAGTCGAAATTGATATAAAAGTATGGAAGGTCAAAATAGCTGAACTGAAAAAACAACAGACTTGTTCCAGTTGGACTATTTTAGCCCAAAATTTGAAACTCATGTTTAATTCTAACAAACCACACTTTAGTGAATATATAATATCTGTCAACTCTAGCCTCAAGTTGCAGTTTAGTCTTGTTTAAAAAAAAAAACAAAAAACAAAAAAAAACAACAACATCTTAATATAAATGTTCATGTTACATTGTGCCTTTATTTAACTTTTGAAAATGGACTAAAAAATAAATAAAATAAAAAAAGCACTGGCTGGTATGACAGACAGACATATTTATGCACCTTTGGACAAAGTGTCAGATTGGGAATGATCGCTTCAAAAATAAATAATAGTATATAGCAGAAATTACATGAAAATCTAAACAACAAAATACATTGTGACAGCTATCCTTTAAGCGTTTACTACCACGTACTGCTTTTGGATAATATCATGCACTTCCATTTTCTCAACAATAGTAAGGAAACTAAAAATGGCTAAACATTGGAAAGCAAAATATTTTATATCAATGTATGCTATCTATAAGTTACCTTTATGTACCTTCCTTTCCAAATAAGCAAGACCAGCCTGATTTCTAGGAAGTTTGCTACAAGCAGAGCGGTCAGTGGCACCGTCTGCCTTGTTTTCAACTCTCCCTGTGCCCAATGATGTCAGATTCCAAGTGACTGATTTTCCTTGTAGATACTCTATTTCTGATGCACTTTCTGAAAAGTCTGAGAAACGGCCTCTCAAAAAATAGGTTTTATTCAAATGCAAGTTTTCAGAACAAGCTTTTTCTCTATCCAACCCTCTACGAGAAGAATAGTCAGTAGTATATCCCAGACTGCTCTCAGCAGAACCTGCTGATCTTAGTTTCCGTATGGTAGGTTCTCTTTGAAGCTGGTCTCTCTCACCATCAGATTCTGCTATCAATTAAATTAGAGGGACAAAGGTTTAAAAATAATATCAGGAAGTATTACTTTACTGAGAGGGCAGTGGATGCATGGAATAGCCTTCCAGCTGAAGTGGTAGAGGTTAACACAGTGAGGGAGTTTAAGCATGTGTGGGATAGGTATAAGGCTATCCTAGACTTATTTTAAAAGTATTTTGAAATATTGGGCAGACTAGATGGGCCGAATGGTTCTTATCTGCCATCACATTCTATGTTTCTATATTAAAAATCCAAGGAAGGGACAGCCTGCTTTAAGGAATAATTGCCCATAAACCACTTTCCATGCTTATAAGATGTGTTCCAACAGAAAGTGGGGTTCCAAGTGTGTATTTCATTGCTAGAGAAACACTAGGTTTCTCCAACATGGCTATAGTCAAAGCATAGCATTTAAAGAATTACAATGACTATTTCAGTGTTTTGAAAAAGGTTTGCACCCTTACCAAGGAACAGTGCCTAGGTACTTCCCTGGCATCATAACCACTACAACATGCTCTAGTTGTTACAATGGTTGGTGCAACCCTTCTAAAACTAGATTTTTAAGCTCATTTTTCAAATCACAATACAGTATTTAATAAATAAACCCACACATACACAATCAAACACCATCCAAAATGTTAACTTAAAACAGTTTATTTCACTTCTCAGCGCTTGCATTGCTTTGGGACGACTTCAAAAGGTACACTGCAAGCACCATAAACTCCAGCACTTTCCGTTAACATTGCTTATCTTTGCCCTGCAGTGCAAGGCAAGCTCACTAAGGCTAAGAGTACTAGATGATCGTATGAGAGTGACTTTCAACAGAACCCATGTAAGAATTCAAACTGTCCAAAAATCATTTGACTACTTACATTGGGGACTGATAGTGTGCTGCAAATGTGTGGTCCTTTAAATGATCTATACTAGACAATCTCAGGAATATCTAGGAGAACAGTAAAAATACAACAAGGCATTTTCCCCAACCGTCAATGCATGCAGCTTACATGATATCTGAAACCTTGCCCTCCCCTTTCATATTAAAATTGATTTTTTTTTTACCTTTTCCAGGGCTAATTGAACCACAGTGGAGTTCAGTTTTCCGTGACGATGTCCGACTTTTTAAGTTCTAAAGAAATTACCAGATATGATATTAGCCTGGTAGCATGTGAGAGAAGAAATTTCAACCATAAAAATAAATGATAAAAAAAAAAAAGTAATTAAATATTGCAGACCCCAATAAATTGTATATGTTACAGCTTTTAGCCTAAATCTCCATTTTGTCATGCTCAACTCGGGGTGGGGGGTCGATGTGGGCGAGTGTCAGTCTCACTCAGCCAAGTGTTTGGCACCGCCCTGCAACAACTCCTTGATGATCTCAGCCAATCCAAGGCTTTGCATATGGGAAAGCATTGTGATTGGCTGAGATCATCAATTCTGATGTCAGTCAAGCAGGTGGATCGGGGATGGGGACAGCACAGGCAGACACCCACGGCACTGGAAAGAAGTAACCCTTTTCCAACTGCGAAATCATTGTGAGGTCTGATCCAATCAAATGTTTCTACATTGTGGTTTTAAAACTATAGGGAGCTTGTGTTTCTGACCCTATAGTGTTCGTTTAACTAATTCTGTGATGTATTTTTTGGACTTTTGGCTTTGCTCTGTCAGCTTGCCACTCAGGACATAGGGGGTCATATGTGCCAGCTGCCATCATGGGATGCCTGGCTGATTTAGGTCTGGGACATCAAACAATGTTCCTGGGTCATGGCTGCCTAAAATGCATCCAAACATTCAGTATCTCCTCCCTCTGCATGCAGACACTGAACTTACATAGTTACATAGTTAGATAGCTGAAAAGAGACGTGCGTCCATCAAGTTCAGCCTTCCTCATATTTGTTTTTTGCTGTTGATCCAAAAGGCTAAAAAAAAAAACCAAAAAACAAACCCCCAGTTTGAAGCACAATTTTGCAACAAGCTAGGACAAAAAAATTCCTTCTTGACCCCAGAATGGCAGTCAGATTTATCCTTGAATCAAGCAGTTATTACCCTACATTGAAAGATTATATCCTTGAATATTCTGTCTTTGCAAGTATGCATCTAGTAGCTGTTTGAACATCTGTATGGACTCTGATAAAACCACTTCTTCAGGCAGAGAATTCCACATCCTGATTGTTCTTACAGTAAAAAAAACCTTTCCTTTGCCTTAGACGAAATCTTCTTTCTTCCAGTCTAAACGCATGGCCTCGTGTCCTATGTAAACTTTCCTCATAGAGATTCATTGATTCAATTCATCTGTATGAGGAGATGCTGATTGACCAGGGCTGTGTTTGAATTTTGCTGGCACTGCCCCTGATCTGCCTCTTTGTCAGTCTCAGCTAATCCTATGGTGAAGCACTGTGATTGGATCAGGCCACCAGTTCTGATGATGTCAGTAGACAGCTTGCTATTCTGAGGCAAACAGCATGCAGAGCTACAGCTTTAGTCTTGAATACAGTAAGATTTTGCTATATTTAGGGAAACAAGAGAGCCAAGATGATTGTTTTAACACGTTAGGGTCAGGAATACAGGTTTGTGTTCCTGACCCTATAGTGTCCCTTAAAGGGACACTATAGTTACCAGAACAACAGCGTATTGTAGTTCTGTTAAGTATAATCATTCCCTTAGGGCTTTTTGCAGTAAACAATGTCTTTTCAGACAAAATGTGGTGTTTACATTACAGCCTAGGGATACCTCCACTGACCATCCCTCAAATTGCTATTAGAGGTGCTTCCTGGGGTAGTGCTCTTTTTGTTTTCCTGCCCTAAGTGCAAGGACAATCTGTTCCCCAATTGTTACACTCTAAAATGAATGCCCCATCAGAGTCTCCATCCTCTGCATGGAGACACTGAACTTTCCCCATAGATGTGCCTTATTTCAACGCACCCCTATGAGGACATGCGCATTGGTCATGGCAGTGTTTGACTTGTGCTGGCACTGCCCCTGATCCGCCTCCTTGACAAGCTCAGCCAATCCAATGGGATTGGCTCAGAAAAACAATTCTGATGTCAGCCAAGGAGTCAGATCAGGGGCAAAGTCAGCAGCAGAAGACTGGAATAAAAGTCAGATTTTACTATATTTATTAGGGTACGGGGGGCTAGAGGGTGTTTTTTTAACACTAGGGTCAGGAATACAGGTTTGTGTTCCTGATCCTATATAGTGTTCCTTTAATGCGAAAAGTGCCTATGTTATCCCATAAATTGCTTTGTTGACTGCATATGGGTTTTCCATTTTTCTTATGAAGGCTATTTTTAGGAGGAGGTTGTGGGATAGGAGTCAGGCAGACTCCTGCAAAAACTAGATGTGACACCTTCACACACACACACCTGCTCCAACCATGCCACACTCACTTCCCCCTGCTCTGCAACACTATCACATTAACCCTCCCTAATCCTGCAACACTCACCGCCCAACAATGCCACACTCACCTGGTAAACAGTCAGCAGTAAAATAATGAAAGGAAGGGATAAAATAATTAAAGGAGATAAACCGTAAGCAAAATAATAAAATTAGAAGATACCCAGTAAGGAGTAAAACCCTGAACAGAAATGATACCCAGCAAGGAGAGAAAAAAAATTAGAACAGGGGATAAAATAAAGAAAGGGAAGGAAACAAAGTAAGGAGTAAAAGAATGAATAAAAATATAAATAAAATAAAGACAACAAACACTGATGCACTAAAAACCTATCTGCAGCCCGAAGAAGTTTAGCCCATGGCTTGACAAGTTTGCTTGAAATTTAGGAGCCAGCTAAAAAAAGATAAGACCCATATTTTAGAACGTCAAAAATAAAAATTTTAAGGGGACACTATACTTACCAGAAACACTACAGTTTAAGGTAGTTGTTCTGAAGTCTATATACTTTACCTGCACGCTTTTCAATGTAAACACTGACTTTTCACCTCTAGTGACAGTCACTCAGACTGCCTCTTGAAGTGCTTACCGGGTTAGTGCTGCAGTGTGCAGCACCTACATCAATGCTCCTCATAGGGATGCACTAATTCAATGCATCTAGTTGAGAAGTTGATTGCGCAGCATGGCGTTATGCCGCCCATGTGCAATAGTCTCCCAATATTTTTTAATGGGGAATCATTGGATTGCCTCAGCCATGGAGGTAGGGCAGCCACAGTGTCACTAGCAAGGGGGAGTTAAAACACCTGTCCCACTCGAGCGATAATAACGTCATATTCCGGCTCCTGGCATCACTGGAGGGCGCGCAAGAGATCAGAGCAGGGAGATTACAGCTTCCTCCCTCGCTGCCGCACTCCTTAAGCCGGCCTGCCTCAGCCTTGAGCGGGCTTGACTTCCCCCCTCCAATCTCGGGGAGCCGGGGCTGAAAAGTCTCACAAATCCCAGGCGCCAGTACAAATTTCCTGGTCGCTATGGGCGCCTGGGATTTGTCAAGCTCTGATTTAGCCGATTTTAATTTTAGCCCCCCACCTACCAAGTTGTGCATGTCTGTTTTAAGAAGTGTAAACAGAAATATAAAGCTAGGAATTGAACAGGAGACGGATTGTGAGTTTGTTGCTACCACATTGATTATGGGAAATGTATGCCATTTTAAAATCGTAATGCTAAGCCTTAATGAAAATTACATACACACTACATGGGCAATAATATCAAAATTATCTTATCAGAGGAGAATGTCTTAATTTCTTCATTTATCACATAAGGATGGTAAATGAAGCAGTTTCAGGGCTCCTGACAAGCGTTTGCTTTATGATTAATTCTGCCCTGAAAATTTTAAAAGGTGAATTTCCTTTAACACTGTCATAGCTGTAGGATACGAATATCCATTTCACTATCTATCCTAGCTGTTCATACAAGTGTTAATTTGAACTTGGAATAAACCGTTCTTTTCCTTTTTCTCAGAAGAGAAATTATTATTATTATCATCCTATTTACGGGAAGACCTTACTACGTGCCAAATGTTCTTGTTAATAATCCAAGATTTTGGTATTTGTAAACATGTTTTTTTAATATAATACACATGCATTGTATAATTATAACTTGTGAAAAACAATTTACGTAATTAACATGACCATATACTCATTTCCTCCCTCCTTATAAAATATATAAAACAAATGTAGAAATATAACTCATTAAACAAGTTGAATTGGTTATTGAAAACGTCTGTCTTCTTAACTAGTTCCCGGAATTCTGTAAGAGGGAGGGGCTCAATCAATCAGCATTCATCAAGTCTTTCCGTGTATAGCTGATTGTATCCCCAACAGTAGCATTTCTGGACCACATGTGTGACAAATAGCAAACCTATTGGTCTCTATACCATGAGTAGTCAACCTGGTCCCTACTGCCCACTAGTGGGTGGTTTGAGATTTCAGGTGGGCGATGGTGAGTCTGCAGAAAACGCCCGGTGGGCTTAGATGGCCATGCACCAAGGACAGCAGGGGAGATCCTTTCCCCTGCCAGCCCATGCAGAGCCAGCCTTGCTGTAAGCCCTCTTGGGCAGGTGCGGAGATCAAAGATCTCCCTCACCGGCCCGCTGGAACTTAGTTCCAACAGAGGGAGAGAAGGGCCTGGGAGGCTCTGTATTCCTCCCGGAAGCAGGCTGGTTGGAGCATTGCCGCGTGCTATCATGGCAGCGCACCGATACCCCCATTATAAAAAAAAATAAAAAAATGCCATCATATCCCCTCTAAGACGGATAAAGAAAAACAAAATCAAAACCAGATTTACTAGCATTTCCTTCCTCACCTCTAACACTTTTTCTAGTTCTGCATATTACTTTTTTTTTAATTCGGTGCCGCACAAAAATGCACTGCACTACCGTACTAACTTTTGCAAAGGCAAACACGCATTGTTTACTGCTACATAGTAAAAGACCACAGTCTTTTATTATGACAGTCACAGTCAAAATGCCTTGCAGAACCTTTAATAATAAAATTTCTTAATTTCGCATGCATTTAGATTTTAAATTGGGTTCCATATATAATTTTTTTTAATGTGAAATGAAAATCCAATTTCTGATGAGCAAGATGATATACAAGTGTATATCATGCACTTAAGAGACACTAATGCCAAAATACAAAATAAATAAAAATTACTGTTTAATAAAGTTACCCCAAATGTAAACTTGCTTGCATTTAATTATGCATTTTTCATTGGGGTTATACATAAAAACAGCTTGCAAAAAATGCAGTTATTTTGTCTGCAGCTTTTGCAAGCCCCTAACTTCTAGCCCCGGCCAGACTTTCTGTGGCTGTCCAAACAGACTTCACAATGCAGACCCATCAGAAGTCTTTGTGATAGATATGAAATAACTAAAATTATTAAAAAATAAAATAAAATACACAGAAGTGATTGGTAGTGAATGTGTTAAAAACAGTAGAAATCCTCCCACCCTAAATAAAGGCATACAATATCTATGTTAGAACTATACTAACAGAGAAGGTATCCAGTTCCTTTGGGCACCCTTCCTCAAATGTAGTGTTGAAGTCTTTGTTCATTGCCAGTTGTTCCCAACACAAATCTTTCAGAACTGGTTTTAGAACCCGACCACTGCGACTGACCTTGAGTTTACAGAAAGAAGATTGTGACATGGGAGTGCTTTCTTCTAAAAGATGAAGAGAAAAAAAAAAAAAACAAGTCAAAAAGTTAATTTTCAATCTGCATTACACGACATGCAAAATATTAAAATGGCCAGTTAAATATTAATGTAGTTTGATCTCTGCGCTAGTGAAATAAAATGTTGCACTGTTTAAAAACTTTGTCACATAATATTTACCAGCATGCTCTTTCAATCAAGTCACTGCACTCATGTACTGCATCAGTAAAACAGTGGTTTTCCAATACTTGCTATTTTGTTGTATTGAAAAATGTATTTTAAATTTACACTGCTCCAACTAGCCCTTTATTCATATACTATTAAGGTAATGATTTTATTGCCCATTTCCCTGACAATCCAAGGCATCAAAATAGGGTTAGCACAGCCCACCTAGCTGATAAGAATAGGAAGTTAAAACTTAAAAATATATACCCTAATAAGTCTTTTCCTGTTTTTTTTTGGCTGTATGTGCTTTGTTCTCTGGAGAAAACATATTTTACCTTTTTCCAAATTGTAAGCTTTTCCTCTCTCTTCATAGATCCCAGCATGAATCCCCATTAGGAACAGCCCCGTGGATACATTTTGAATGGGGTTTTCCATCTTGTAAACCACAGTAACTCTTAGAATAGCGGTATAATAGGCATGGCAGTCTAAACAAGCCCTTTAGTTTTATAGGTTTGATCAATTTGAGGAGTACCTTCTGGTTCCTTTTTCAGTCCTCAGCTAGTTTATATTGTTTCTCTCCTGGTTAGTTTCTTCCAGAATCCTTTGCTGGCTTTAAGCAAGAGCACCACTACTTCAAGGATATCTTGATAGTGACCAACAATCAGATCTGATCAAGAACAGATGTGGTAGTAGACATTCCAATTCAGCCAATGAGCGAGCCACATGCTTGACAATACAAGTTTGTGCCTATGCATTTGTTAAATGTAGTCACTATAACCATTTCATCTCTTTGAATTGGTTCTAGATCCTAGAGTCCCTTGGCACTGTCCCTCCATTCAATGTGAATCTATTTCAAAAAAGTTTAACATTAAATAAGACTCCATGGCCACCCACAATCCGACCCCTTCTGGAGGTGTAGCTAAGGCAGAGAGTACTTCCTTCCTTGTAGTCATACCCTTAATGGAGCTCTGATAGGCTAAAAGCAGTCAGCTGACACTCAGCCAATCACAGCTGTCCATTGCTGCTCAGGCTAAAAATGTCCTCATTTGTCAAAGCAGTACGGAGGGGATGTGCGGCTTGGGACTCTTGTTTAGCATTAAAAAAAAATAATAATAAAAAAAATAAATTAAGAAACTGTTTAATGCTGAATAAAATGATGGCACCAGGAGACTTCAGACACTAAAACTAGTTAAATGAGAAGCAGATACAATGCTTACAGAGGCCATTTAATACAGAAAGAGTCACAATTCTGTTAAGAGAAAGATCTACAAAAAGATGCAAGACAAGATTCAATCTTTACTCTTCCTTAAAAGACTCCTGGTACCTCTATCTTTGACCATCAGTCTGACACACTTGCATCTGAGAGTTCTTCAGAAGTAATTTATGATGCATTTAATGTTCATCGGCTCAAACAATCCTAATGTCACTCTTCAATGCCCTTCAAAGACTTAACTACAAGAGACCTGCAGGGGAACAAACTTCAGATAACATTTTGTCCAAGGCTGCTGATCAGAGCACAATCTTCCAGTAAACAACATATAATCTGAGAACGGTTGAGGACTCTCTAGGCATCCAGTTCATACAGTGTTTTTGTAAAATGTTCATACAGAGTTATTTTGTAAAATGCTCAACTGGATGAAAGCTATTGTGTTATTGTGCAATACATCTTTGTGTCAGGCAGGCACTTGCTTTATCAAACATGATCTGTTTCGTTGGGGAGACTAGTGGAGAAAAGAAGTGGCCAACAAGGGACACTCAGCGACCCTGCTGCCCGTGATACTAGTTTTAAGAAGTGGGATCCACTGCACAAAGCAGTCCAGAAAGATTTCAGTTGAAAAGTATAGCAGTCAGGATGACAGATTTACAGACACCTGACCGTTGTAGCCACCTGACCCCACAGGAGTTACTAGCCCAGAAGGGTCAAGATACAGAAGAGAAGGCCAAACTGGTCATCAGCAGAGCTAAAGCTTCTGGCCGCAATCCTGGAAGATATGCAGTCACTCCGGATCTCAACTCAAGCTGCAACATTAAGGTGATCCACCAGTCATTTAAAAAGTTTGATGATCAAGACGGGGACATCAATGGACTTTTAACAACAGTGCCATCTGCACAATGTGGAGTCCTGCGACTGGGCCCCATCCTAGTCGGAAAGCTGATAGGCAGAGGCATATCGAACCATCCCAGAGGAATACAGCAGAAACTACCCAGCGGTGAAAAAACACCATCACACCAAATAAGTACACAGTGGTTCCGGTTAGAAACACCCACACAAAATGAGCAGAGCAGCCCGAAGCTGACTGCAAGGGTGTCAGTTAGTCACCTTGGAGGACAGATTGCAGCAAATATGATTGCAGCAAGTCTTTGCCAACATTGCCAAAGATGTGCGGGACCAAGAACCTTGCACCCTTAACCCCTTAAGGACCAAACTTCTGGAATAAAATGGAATCATGACGTGTCACACACGTCATGTGTCCTTAAGGGGTTAAAGCAATCGCCCAGCTGGCAGACAAATTTGTGCCCTCAATCTGGGGCTCCTCCAAACCAACCCCTCGGTCTCAAGCCTCATTGGCCCTTTGCCGGAAACTCCACTCGGCCACACCATTCCCAATTTTGGAATAATTTTCTAACAGTCGCTACTTCCAATGTGGCCAACGTGGGCACATGGAGCAGAACTGCCCCATGATCTGAGGACACCAGTACGCCACAATGCAGGCCTTCAGCATCAGTTAGAGACTATCTACGGGCCCACTGTGTCTCACCCAGCGGATTATGAGATTTCCCGGGACTACACCCCACCCAGTGAAGCTACAGAACAACTATTACAGTGAGGTCTCCCTGGTTTAGCTGCCAGAAGTTGACAATCGGATCATTAACATCCTGTAAAAGTAAATGGTCATCTAACCGAAGTGCATCTTAAACCCACCAGAAAGCCTACTATGACTGACGCACTAAGCCCCGAGAGTGTTCATGCTGATACTAACCAGGAAGAAAAAGCTGAAAGTTTCCTAGGAGGAAACTTATGAAGTAGTACAAAAGAAGGGGGGAGACAACCTAGGGAGGCACAAAGGGAGCAAAAGGACAAACCTGGAGTTTATGTCACATTAATGCGATCAAAGCATACCTCAAATGCCAGGCTACAGTAGCAGTCATCTCTACCCAATCCCATACAGAGACCAGAGACTGAGCCATATCGGATCCGACAGCTGAGGCGAAGGCTGAAAGAAACCTTGCCCAGGTTAATATAGGCCCTCAACTGATCCCAGAGGTACAGTCTCAGATTCAGATTGTGGATTATAAGCAGCTCAAAAAAAATAAAAAAATAAATAAAAAATAAAACACTACTACAAACGCTTACCCCATGCCCCAAATGGACAAATTCCTTGACCGACTATCTAGCTCTGCCTGGGTCTCCACTCTCAACCTGAGCTGCGATTACTGGCAGATACCCCCGCTTGCAGATACGATCCCCAAGTTGCCCTTCATCACTGCATTCAGCTTGTACCAATTTAAGGTCATGCCGTTCAGGATGAAAAACACCCCAGCTACTTTACAGGTTGATTAGTTGCTGGAGGAACTACAGGACTTTGCCTGTGCCTATTTTTATGACAAAGCAATATTTAGTGGCTCTCAGTGAGAGCATCTGCAACACATTGATATGGTCCTGGCTAGAATCCAGCATGACCATACGCCAAGACAAATGCCAGATACTGATGGCCGAAGGAATACCTAGATCACAGGGTTCTTAGTGGGAGACAGCATCCTGAGCTGGATAAAAAAGAAGCCATCCTGAACTGGCCTGTCCCAAAGATGAAAAGCAAAAAACAAACAACCCAGCCTTTCCTTCAGGCCTAGAACCAAAGTCGTTCCAGAGGATGATAGGCACAGACATCCCCCAAGCACGACACCTGTTCACGGAGGGACAGATCAAACCCCTGACCAAGATGACCGACACGAACACCCCAAATTTCATGCTCTGCTTCAGATATAAACAGCTGACAGACTTCCTCACCACTCTCCCACAGAAACCCCTCCTGACACGAGACCTAACTCCACTAGGGGTGATCTGCACAGACAAAGATCCAATGGAACATGGCATATCAACCCTATACATTATGCTCCTCACAGAACAGAATACACCAACACCTCTTTATGGGAAAATGGGAAGAAGCCCTAGGGGAAACACTAACTCTCAAACAATGGCACAAAATCTGTGACCTCACACTACATTGCGCGGTGTCCAGCAAGACACAAGAAACTGCGTATAAATGGCTAACATACGGGTATAGGACGCCCCACTCGCTACACGCAATGATACCAACCATAGATAATAGCTGTTGGAGGTGCCGAGATGAGGTGGGCACCCTACTTCACCTATGGTGGGAGTGCCCCAAAATAAAACTATGGTTCCAACGAATGGAAGACCTAATATTCTGCAGCAGCAAGAGACCCCAAACCTACCTGAATATCTGGACTCAGTGGATTCTATCCACAGACTCAGCCGATTTCAAATCACTTTTAAAGTAAGACACTTCTGACACAACCAGTAGAGACCGAAAAGAACCTTAATATAAGCACAACACCAATCACTGAGAGCAAAACTTGCCTTCTATCTACCTTAATACTCTCCTGCTCCCCCCCCCCCCCCTCAGGAACTCACAGACTCCCTAGGCCCCCGCGCAGGGAGCCCCTTATTAGGACGAGCCGATAGATAGTGACCACTGATGACTGAGCACATACCACCCACAGAGTGGGAGAGACACGAACCGACATCACGAAGATAAATGCAATGGGGCACCAACCTCACACAGACACCGTTACTGAATCATTGGCTTTGTTTGAGGTTCAACAGTAACTGCAACCGACCACTGACTAGTAAACATCTGACAACTAATGACCCAACGACAATGGAGACCTGCGCTTCTCACAAGTTACCTAAATGTTTAGGGAACCTGCGAGTTCCATGGTTTTACCCTTCATTGACACAGACCTGCGAGTCGTGTATTCCATCGTTCTATGTCATGCTTGTATAAAACAAAAAAAATAACGGTATGTGGGGAAAACCCCATACCAAAATAAACAGATATTTACCAAAAAAAAAAAACCAAAAAAACAACAAACAGGTTCTCTCCTTTCTAGGTACAGCAGGGTAGAGACAGCCAGCCAAACAACTGACTGACTTGATTAAGAAATCACTACCCTGGATAGTCCTGTGGTCCCCAGAGTGTCAGCAATCCTTTGAAATCTGCCCCAATAAATACTCTGGTACTATCTGTCCCAAATTCCAAACATTTCTTGGTTCACACTCCATGTATAGGCTTGGAACCAAGTGAACAATAATGGAGAAGAACAGCCAGTGGCATTCCAGAGCTGCAAACTATTAGACCAAGATGTAGGGTACGCTGCCATTGAAAAAGAGTGTCTGGCACTCAAAATATTTCAACCCTACCTCTATGGTAGAGCATTCACAGTCTTGACGATTAGAAACCCGTGGTCTGGTTAAACCGAGCAGCCGGAGACAATGGGAAAATGCTGCAGTAGAGCCTGGCGCTCAAACCTTTTAACGTTACATTTCAGTACCAGCCTGGGAAAGAATCGGAAAACTGACGTATTGTCCTGGCAAGAGGACATGTTACTCCGTTATTTCAGCAACCCACTGGTTAACCCCAGGCCAGCCCTAAAAGAATGGAGTTATGTCACAACCTGTGACTTTGTTGTGTGCTCAGATATTTTATAAAATGTTGAACTGGATGAAAGATATTGTGCCTGGCAGGTTATTAAAATATTGTGCGTTAACCTAATTATGTACCAGACACAAATGAGTGGTTGTTTGTAGGGGTATAAATATATTTTTCTCTTGCAATGAAGTGTTGAAGTCAATCGTGTTGGGGGCTACAATCACTGTTCCTGCAGCTATAGCCACTACCCAGAGACCTTTCTACCCGTGAAATTGAGACAAAAGTGCAGACTCCCTGACAAATCATTGAGAATTCAATCTGTTATATATTCCTACTGATTTTTGATTCCCAGACTCCTTAGGGATGGGGAGGAGAAAAATTAAAATAAATACCAGACTATTGCAATCTGTATTTACCATTCAACCTTTCTGCCCAGAATGGCAATGGAATCCCTGTAGGAGTTACCTCTGATTGTAGACCTATAATCCCCAGTCCTGTATCCACACTTTGCTTCTCTCAAATTGACAGCATGGGAACTTAAATTGTTAGTATATTTCAAGTAGTTCAATATATGTTGCTTGACAGCTTTAAATTTTCCTAAAAATGTATTTTGAGCAACTACCTCTATGTACTGGTATTGAATTTTTATTATTTTAACTTTGTTTAACCATGAGGTTCATGGCACACAAAAAAAATTAGTTACACAATTTTAGGTATATACAGAAACCTTAATATCTCAGCTCAGGATGATGTCAGAATTTTGTACCAAAACTGGCCTCTAGAGCACTTTACATGCTACATATAAAAACAACATTTTGCACACTTAATACTTAGACTTAAATTCTAATGTAATGCTCAAGATCGCAGAAATTTCCACTTTTGGGGTCAAATTATAAATACGGTAATGGAATCGAGCCCTAGTCCAAATCTTTTAGGAGTATTAAGATCGGAACAGTGTGCATGCAGAAAATTTCAGGTTTGAAGCTTTTCTTATTTTTATGCAGATTTAAAAGCTCAGAGTGTGAAATGTTCATTCATTTCTGCTGTTAAAGGTTTGCGTTTGAGATTCCACTGGTTAGAGATAGAGCTTATAGAAATTTAGGGAAAAGCCTACTTTATTCATACATTTTTTAAGAGATGTGATATAAACATAAAAATTAACAGTATTTTTTCATTAATTGTTCTTAAGGCGAACACACTGCAATTTCAAGCTACATATTTTTGCATAAAAGCTGTGAGACTTCCTCACTCGGTTTCTTGTGCTGTACAAGTGTCCGGTGGCAGTAAACTTGGGAGTTAAATAAGAAGTTAGTCATACCGTGTTTTTGTTCATCTGTATAAGAGTTTTGATGGTGCGAGTTTCTCTTTGATTTGTCCCTTTGGGAAAAGACATTTGTTTGGTTTTCCATTACATCTGCGTCTCCAGGACTCTGTTGGTCAGTTTGGCTTATTTTCGTTATCAATTCTAATTTCTTTAATAAGGACTTGCATGGTTTATTCTTTCTACTTATATTCTCTTGAATGTCCATTGCTTTGGGGCTGTTGGAATCGAATGTGCTTGGCCTTCCCAGAACAGGCTGGTAAATCTTTGCTAGTTGAACTTTATGTTTTGACTTGACTTGGCTTGGCAAAATAAAAAAAAATAAAAAATTAGGATTGCATATTCTAGTAGCTGGCAAACGCATACTAGCAATTGAACTTTTACCTGCATTTTCTAAATCAGTTCTGATAACAAAGGGTCACAATATATTTGAACACTATATTAACACACAGACTATAAACTTACATAATTGCCCAGTTTTTTTTTTTTTTAAAGCAAGGACATTCCAAACTTAAACTGCCTGCACCCTCAGTGCTTTGCTTGACATCATTTATCATAAGAGATCGTAGCTGGGGACATCATCTATGATAGATCATGCTACAGATCTGAGAAAATATAGTAAATTTATAGTAATATTTTACATCTAATTTATCTCTCACATAACACTGTTGAGGACATCACATATGATGTAATCAATGATATCCTACACAGAAAACCATAAACAAATGTATATACAGTACTGTGTCGCAATGTATAGTTTGGTCAAAAACAAGTTTTTAGAGCAGGGGTAGGCAATGTTTGCATTCCATATTTTGAGGATTGCATCTTACAGACAGGGCTGGCAAAGGATTAGGGGAGATATAGTCCACAACATCTGGTGTGCCAAGATGGACTACCTTTGTTGAAGAGAATGCCTTTGTTATACAGAATGTTAGTATTGATTTCACTCACTCTAAATGTGTTAAAGGGGACACTCAACACTTTGAGGCAACTATCTCATTCAAAAAGTTTAGTTTCAAATTAAATAGCTGCCTCACTATGCAGACTGGAACAAGCAAGCAAAGAGAGTCGGTTTTCAAATTTACCTACTGCTTCTTTCTTGTGCTTTCCACACCCATCCCATTGGGAAAGCTGGTTCTATTTCTAGGAATGCTGGAATTGTGAAATGGGCATGCCTGATATATTTACACATGTGCAGTTGGAAGGTCTCTTCACCTTGCAACATCCTGACAGGGGGGAAAAAGAGGGAGTCTGATCAGTGTGATTGTATAGAGCAGGCTCCAGTGGCTGGTTTCGCTCTTCTGCTGCTACACATTGATCTTCTATTATTAGTGGTCCGGTCTGAAACCGATGCATGGGTAAAAGGCTGCAGAAAATCCCCCAGCTATGAGGAGTGCCCGATAAAAAAAAGTGTGTTTCCCATCCTAAAAAAAAAATTAGTTGTCCCAGTGATGCTTGTCCCTTTAACTGCAGATGGGCAGTTAAACCGAGACGGCAAGGAGGAATTGAGAATGATCTAGAGGTATAACAGTGAGGGTATGCTCTGCACTATAATAGTAGGACAAGGATGGTGAAATGCGAGTTTGTGATGTTGTGTAATGAAAGAGGAAAGCTAAGGAAAGCTAGGCAGTGAAGGGGTAGAGAAAAGATGAGGCAATGAATAATTAGAGACGAAAAGAGGGAAGAGGCTGTGTCAGTAGGACTGACGTGAGGTTGAGAAGATGCATGTGTGAAAGAAAGAGGGGAGATGGTGAGAAAGACTGAATGAGAAAATGGCTCGCTGTACAAGGCAGTAACAGGGTAAAAAGACTAGTGTAAGACGGATAGAGTGACAGATGGTCATCAGTTGGTGTAGTGATTTAGAAGCAGTTTTGAAAACTGTTAATGTCAACATTGGCGGGTCTTTCTATACTTTCCAAAGATGGAGGGGAGTTTTACTTACCTCAGGTTGTCCCTCGCGGCCACCACCATCATCATGCTGCAGGTCCTCTTTGGCTCCTGTTGCTTCATTTGCTAGAAACTGAGAGACACACTGAGGTGTATGGAGGATCCTGTAATCTGAATCCCAGAGCAGTAATTTGTGACAGCTGCTGGGATTTAGACAAAAGTTGATGGTGGAGCTCCGCGTTTTGTGAACCTCAGACTTTACCGTAAGACAAGTAGTCTCTGCTTTGTCTTAGGATATCTTTTAATTGCATTGGAATTTCACTGAAATTCCAACACTGTTCTCATCAGTTTTTCAAAAAGATATATTTATGAAATACTGATTAAGTGAAAAATCCGCTTTAATTTGGCTGCATTTAACTAAATCCTATGAGGTAACCCCCATTGTAAAGCGCTACGGAATCTGATGGCGCTATATAAATAATAAAATACTAATAACTGACAGGGAAGCATTGTGTTAAAATGTAGTTGTGTCTGAAAAATGCCTGAAATTTCATAGCAATGAATGCTATTTTCCCATTCAGAAATTCCATTACACCGTCTTGTTTACAACTAGTCTGAGGTCCAGTGTTCTTCATTACTACTGGATCCTTATAAGATAAGTTGAGAGACAACACTTACAATGTATATTGTTTAACCTTTAAAATTCCTTCCAAAACTTTCAACTTATTTTAATTTTGGGGGATTATGTACGGTCAAATCATTTGTATAGATTTACATCTATAGTGTATAGATGATTTGACCGGATTACAAAGAGATCAGAAACACGGTTATATAAAAATATTGCAATGTACATTTTCAGTCAGGTTCTACATTGATTGCCTTCACATAAAATTGGAATTCCTGAACCCATCCTTAGAGGGCAGACCTAAAACCTGAAATGAACAGAAACTTGATATTTAGTCCAAACACCAAAATAAATTTTTAATACATTTTGAGAGCCAAAAAGAATTGTTCGTACATTTCCATTTTCCTCACCAATTGCTACCTTGGGACAGAAAGATTGGTACTTTGCTAGTAAAGGGATTATTAGGGATTTCTGTTAATATTCTCCCTTTATCTGGGAGATGGAGTACAGCATGTGATACATTTCATCACTTTGCTTTAAAGGGACACAATAGTCACCAGAACAACTACAGCTTATTGAATTTGTTCTGGTGAGTAGAATCATTACCTTCAGGCTTTTTGCTGTAAACACTGTCTTTACAGAGAAAATGCAGTGTTTACATTAATCCCTATGGATTCCTCAAGTGGCAATCACTCAGGCCACTAGAGGTGCTTCCTGAGTCATTGCTGCACAGCTCTGCATGCAGACGCTGATATTCCTCCATGGAGATGCACTGATTGGATGCATCTCCGAGGAGATGCCGATTAGCAAGCAAGGCGCTGGCTCTGCCCCGATCTGCTTCCTTCACTGAGATAATCAGAATTGAAGATATGAGCCGAGCCAAGCCAACGTATAGGAAAGACCTATTCAGATCCGGTATAACTTCACAGGCCACTCCCCAGATAGCTGTTCGAGATCCTTCCTGGGTCATGGCTGCCTAAAATGAATCCAAACATTCAGTGTCTCCTCCCTCTGCATGCAGACACTGAACTTTCCTCATAGAGATTAATTGATTCAGTTCATCGCTATGAGAAGATGCTGATTGGCCAGGGCTGTGTTTTAATCATGCTGGCTCTGCCCCTGATCTGCCTCTTTGTCAGTCTCAGCCAATCCTATGGGGAAGCATTGTGATTGGATCAGGCTACCACTTCTGATGATGTCAGCAGACTGCTTGTTTTTCTGAGTCTAACAGCATGCAGATTTACAGCTTCAAGCTTGACTACAGTAAGATTCTTACTATATTTATGGAGGCATGAGGGGCCCCGTGTGGGCTAGATGGTGGTTTTAACACTATAGGGTCAGGAATACAGGTTTGTGTTTCTGACCCAATAGTGATCCTTTAAAATTATTTACTTATTCTTCCAACATAATAAAATATAAACCGCATAGAAAAGCTGCCCCCCGATTTTAAAATTGTCCAGCCCCAGAACTGCTGCAAGAAAGTCTGATACTCACCCCACCCCAAGCTCATTTACGCATTTGTAGACTGAGACACAAATTTAGATTAGCAGAAATATCAGGTGTACACATTGCCTCTAATTAGTACACTCCTGTACTTTTATAACACAACACTTAAAGGGACACTCCAGGCACCCAGACCACTTCTGCTCATTGGAGTGGTCTGGGTGCCAACTCCCACTACCCTTAACCCTGCAAGTGCAATTATTGCAGTTTTTCATAAACTGCAATAATTACCTTGCAGGGTTAACTCCACCTCTAATGGCTGTCTACTAGACAGCCACTAGAGGTCACTTCCTGGGTTCTAGCATAGGAAACATGTGCTAGAGCGTCGCTGGACGTCCTCACGCTGTGTGAGGACCTCCAGCGTCGCTCAAAACCCCATAGGAAAGCATTGAAATTATTTTTCAATGCTTTCCTATGGGGAGACGTAATGCGCATGCGCGGCATTTCCGCGCATGCGCATTAGGTCTCCTCGGCCGGTGGGCGAGATCAGTCTCGCCCACCGGCCGACGCAATCACTGGGAGGAGCGTCGCGGAGGCGGAGACAGCGGCGAGGGACATCGCCGCTGTCCCAGGTAAGTGACTGAAGGGGTTTTCACCCCTTCAGTAACCGGGGATTGGTGGGTGGGAGGGAGAGGGACCCTCCAGTGCCAGAAAAACTGAGTTTTTCTGGCACTGGAGTTTCCCTTTAACCTTCACCCTTCCTACTCCTATTTTTATATCCCATTGAATTGTACTTTCTCCTAGTCTTCTACCCCATTGCAATTTATCTCTCTGCCTCCCCCACCTCCATGATTTTCTGAAAGTGCATAATTATCTGAGCAATGCTCTGCCTTCTCGATTTCCCTCTCCTCCCGCTCAGTCTGCAGCAATCAGAAATAAACAGCCTTACACAACCTTTCTATCTCAAATTCTCTCACAGAGACCTGACTGTCCCCCTCTGATAGCACTACTCCTGCTTCTGTTTTGGTGGGCAACAATTCTCCCATGCTCCCAGTCAAAACATCTGTAAAGGAGGTGGTGTAGGCATCTTCTCTCCCATCAATGTACCTTTCAACCAATCGTCCCTGCCCCATCCTTTCCTTACTTTGAAGTTCACACTGTCTGCCTATTTAACCCAACTCCTTTAGGAATTGCCATTATTAATTGCCCTTGTTCATCTTAGGCTATTCATTGAACACTTTTCTTCATGTCTACCCCACTTCCTTAACTCTAGCACTCCTTCCATCATAGTTGGGGACTTTAATATCCCAATAAACAATCCTAACTGCACTGATGCTCCTAGTCTGCTCTCTGTAACCTTTTCCTTTGGCCTCACGCAATTGGTCTAATACAGCAACCCAAACAGAGGGAAATACTCTTGGCCTTGTCTTCACCAATCTCTGTACCAACTCCAATCTCTTCAATGTTACTTTTTCTCTGACCACAATCTGCTGACCTTTGATATCGCCATAACCCATACCCAAATTACACCACCCTCAGCTCGTCAAGCTCTCAAAAACCTCCACTGTCTTTACCTAGAGCAATTCTCCAACAACCTCCAAAGCCTCCTTTTACCCATTTCAAATCTCACAGCCCTAGCTCTGCAACCTCCTCCTACAATTCCGCTATCTCCTATCAACTACATAGCACGGCACCTCCTACATTTAAACGCAGCAAGCGCCTCTAACTACAACCTTGGCACACCAAGCTGACCAAATACCTCCAAAAATATTCCAAAACTGCTGAATGTTGCCAGAGAAAGTCTAATTCTGCATCTGACTTTCTCCACTATAAATGTATGCTGCGCTCCTACAGCTTGGCTCTTTTTTCCACAAAAGTAAATTAGTTAAATACCCTCATATCCACGAACTGCGCGAACCCAAACGCCTATTTCACACTTTCGGCCTGCTGCATCTTCTGCTCCTACCAACTTGACCACCATGTAAATGCAAGATTTCTACAATCAGGAAAGAGATCCCTCACATATCTCCTTCCCTACAAAATAGTTCCCCCAACCCCACTCACTCTGCTGCTCTATGTTCATTCATACCCACTACAGCGGAAGAAGATTCTGTTCTTTTTCGGTCCTCCCGCCCCACCAACTGTTCCCTTGAGCCTGTCCTTCTCTTGCTCTGCCTCTCACTAAAATGTTCAATCTCTCCCTCTCCTCTGACATTTTTATCACCCTTCAAACATGCAACTGTAAAAGGCCAACCTTGACCCTAACTCACCATCCAACTACCGCTCTATTTCGCTACTGCCTTTGGCGTCCAAGAATCTTGAGAGACTTGTGTATGAGAGATTAACAGACTTCCTAGAATCCAACTCTACACGACCCGCTTCAGTTTGTTCTCCACTCAGTCTGACCAAAGTATCCAATGATCTTATCGCTGCAAAATTTCATGGTCACTATTCTATCCTAATTCTCATTGACCTTTCTGCTGCTTTTGACACTATTGAGAATCAACATCTTATTGTCATCCTCGGACTACAAGATGTTGCCCTCTACTGATGCTCCTTCTAACTCTTCTAGCGCTCCTTCAGTGTTTCTTTCTATTACTTTGCCTGTTCTCCCCAACCGCTCTCTGTTGGTGTTGCTCCTTGTTTTCCTACAGTTTCGGATCTTTATTTGGTAAACACCTCAGCTCCTTTGGCTTCCAATATCATTTCTATTGGGATGACACGCATCTGACATCTCCCCGTCCCTCTTGACACGTGTTTCTGACTGCCTCTCTGCTATTTTTAACTGGATGGCTGCTCACTACCTTAAACTCAACCTGTCCAAAACAGAACTTCTGGTCTTTCCTTACTCAAGTGTGGAAACTCCCATTTCTGTCTCCCTCCACATTAAGCCTGCTACCATCAGTTCCACCTCGCAGGCTCACTGTCTAGGTGGTTTTTTTTTGTGTTTTTTCTTAAATCTGGCTCTCCTTCACGTCTAGTTGATAGCCAAATCAAGCCACTTCCATCTGAAAAACAAAGCACGCATCCACCCCTACTTGACACCACACGTAGCTAATGTGCTAATCCATGCCGCTATCCTCTCGCCTTGACTATTGCCATCTGCTTCTCAGTGGTCTTACGTGCTCCAGCTTGCCATGTTAAAGTCTATAATGAATGTGGTGGCAGGCTCATCTTCAGGTCCGCCAGCACCTCCAAAACCTCCCCCCTCAGTTTTTGCAATGGCTTCCCATAAGATATAGTGCTCAACTTAAAATTCTGGTTCTTGCGTACAAATCTCTACATAATGCAGCTCCAACTATCTATCCTCCCAAATACACAAGTATGCCTCGTCTTGGTCCCTATACTCTACTAAGGAATGACGTCTATTGGAACAAAAACCCGAAATAGCATTATTCCATCTTTTCGGGAATAAGTATAGTACAAAAGTCGAGATCCTGATTATCCATAGCCTTACGGCTTCTAAGATCTTAATTGCAAAGAGCTGGAAACAAACCAGCTTTCCAACAAAGAACCAACTTAAAACTCAATTGATAAAAACTCGAGATGGAATCAGGAGTAATATTTAATAACCCGTAATAACCCGTATATTTCTCGATTTTTATCGGACGTTGATCCAAGAGATTAAAGTGTTTTGAGAGTTCCAGATCTATATATTGATATTGGACAGAGCTTTTTTAGCCTATGGCTAAAGAGGTGTTCCAAAAGCAAGCTAAAATAGAAGTATACGGTCCTTTCAACATAATAATTTAATGTAAGGCGTAGCAAACTCACCCCTTTAAAGGAGTTTGCCTTGAGTTTTTGGAGGGGGCTGCATGCCCGCCTCCTGCCCTGTGACTACGGCCCCTGGAATGTATTGCCTTTGAAGATCATATTTGGGCATAAGGGATTTTTATTATGCGACTACTGGCTCTTTAAGCACAGTGTATGGACTTCTATTAGACTGTGTATAGATTGTATATAGGAAGGTGTACCCCTCCCCCGTTTCCTGTCCCATTGTTCTCCAGCAGGGCGTTGTCCCAGGCACACTGCCAGACTAGTTGGAACTGGTTTGGCCTGGAAATCCATGCTTCAGTGGTCCTAAAGGGACCTCCACTTAACTTTTTAACCCCTGAACCGATTGACCTAATTTTTAAGTATGTTTATATTTCAAGTATGCAGATTCTGAAAATGTAGGAATATTAGATGTATATTTTTAAAGTTACAGCATGTGTGTAAAAACTGTATATTTTCTGCCTGTGATAATTAAATTAGTCTATAGTGTTGAGATAATTGTATCACAGGCAGAGGGGAGGAGGTGTGGGAGGTAACGTATCTGATTGGTGACTGTACTAGGTATTGTAGGTGTCTCCCTTGCAGTGGGAGAGAGGCATAAAAGCAGGGGTTGTGGAATAGAAGTTAAGTTCTGCTCCTGATGTGTGTTGTCCAGTTATTGGGAAAAGTGATGGGATATTGCTGGATTATATTACTGATCGTGCTTGCTACGCTGGTATTCTCTCACTGTGCCTGGGATTATTGCTTGTTCCTGAGCCACACCTGGACTACCAGCGGAAATAGTCTGAGAGACCAGCGTTCCGTTGCATAAGGGTATTGTAAGCCTCATTATTCTTCTTTTGTATTTTCTTTTGTCTTTTATTTTTGGTTTTTGATCCTGCCCATTGTTTAATGTTCTACATATTTTGATGATAGAATTTAACCACGTTAGTACTCTTATCATAACAATAATATAAGACCGAAACCGAAGTAGAATGAATGTGTTGACTGATTGTTTTCCGATAAAGATATAGCTATATGTTGATCTTGTGTAATCGAGGATGTCACATGAATTTCATGTAAATGTAAAGATTTTTACTAAACTCTGATGGAGTGGGTAGGATCAATACCTAAAGTTAACTTTGTCGTATAATGTATCTTTTGGATTTTGTATGTCCTGGGCTATTTTTAAAGCCACTTTTTCTTGTATTTAATATTTTTAAAAAATCTAAAAAAAAAGAATTGAAAAAAAAAAAGAATAATAGTCAGGGAGCAATGGAGAATGCAGGATAAAGAAGTGTGGATTTTTTACAATTGTCTTATTCAAGACTCACACGTCCTGTCAGGGTATTTATAATCGGCAGACATTTTGTGCTATGATAGAAATAAAAATGTATATTGTCAGAATCACTCTGAACAGAGCAGACTCCATTTTGTTATTTTCAAGCTAACAAAAGACACAAGATTTCTATCCTTTCTGTAACGCTAACTACTGAGCTGGGAGCTTAGGAATGTTTGTATATACAAACCAAGTGATAAGAGATGAGAACGGGGGATGGACAGACTGTCTAAATGCTAATGGAATAGAATAAATTCTAAACCCAGACATTTGTGACAGAGAAGATTAAATAATTCAATTTTACTTTCGATATTGTATAAGGTCCCATTGTAATTTAGAGGTCATATTTAGCTTATAACTGTCATATTAGAAATTATAGCAGAATTTGCCAGACACATAGTCTGGACAAAACCCAAAGAAACTCTTTGAACTGACAGAAAACTTAAGTTATAGACAACCATAAAGATAAGCTAAATGACATCAAAATAGCCACCAGGAAAAGTTAACTCTTTCCTGGATAGGAATGTTTAGTGGGACAAGACTGCCCTCTATAGACCAAATACTTAAATTGCTATCTGGAAGGTAACCACACCTCCAGTTTTCTATTGGTCTATCACCCTTTAAAAGTTAAGACAAAGGGAAGAGAAAGGAAGAAAAGGGAAGCAAAGGAGTGAGCAGTCGGGGGAAAAAGTCAAAGAGTCGGAAGCAGGCCAAGAAAGAAAAGCAGAGTCAGAGCGAGAAAGAAACATTCCTTGACACTTAGCTACCTGAGAACATCTCTTCAACTGGTAATTATACTGGTTTCATTTAATTAATCTAAACTACCGTATATACTCGAGTATAAGCCGACCCGAATATAAGCCGAGGCCCCTAATTTTACCCAAAAAAACTGGGAAAACTTATTCACTCGAGTATAAGACTAGGGTGAGAAATGCAGCAGCTACTGGTAAATTTCTAAATAAAATTAGATCCTAAAAAAAATAAATTAATTGAATATTTATTTACAGTGTGTGTATAATGAATGCAGTGTGTGTATAATGAATGCAGTGTGTGTGTATGAATGCAGTGAGTGTATGAGTGCAGCGTGTGGGTATGAGTGCAGCGTGTGGGTATGAGTGCAGCGTGTGGGTATGAGTGCAGCGTGTGGGTATGAGTGCAGCGTGTGGGTATGAGTGCAGCGTGTGGGTATGAGTGCAGCGTGTGGGTATGAGTGCAGCGTGTGGGTATGAGTGCAGCGTGTGGGTATGAGTGCAGCGTGTGGGTATGAGTGCAGCGTGTGGGTATGAGTGCAGCGTGTGGGTATGAGTGCAGCGTGTGGGTATGAGTGCAGCGTGTGGGTATGAGTGCAGCGTGTGGGTATGAGTGCAGCGTGTGGGTATGAGTGCAGCGTGTGGGTATGAGTGCAGCGTGTGGGTATGAGTGCAGCGTGTGGGTATGAGTGCAGCGTGTGGGTATGAGTGCAGCGTGTGGGTATGAGTGCAGCGTGTGGGTATGAGTGCAGCGTGTGGGTATGAGTGCAGCGTGTGGGTATGAGTGCAGCGTGTGGGTATGAGTGCAGCGTGTGGGTATGAGTGCAGCGTGTGGGTATGAGTGCAGCGTGTGGGTATGAGTGCAGCGTGTGGGTATGAGTGCAGCGTGTGGGTATGAGTGCAGCGTGTGGGTATGAGTGCAGCGTGTGGGTATGAGTGCAGCGTGTGGGTATGAGTGCAGCGTGTGGGTATGAGTGCAGCGTGTGGGTATGAGTGCAGCGTGTGGGTATGAGTGCAGCGTGGGGGTATGAGTGCAGCGTGGGGGTATGAGTGCAGCGTGGGGGTATGAGTGCAGCGTGGGGGTATGAGTGCAGCGTGGGGGTATGAGTGCAGCGTGGGGGTATGAGTGCAGCGTGGGGGTATGAGTGCAGCGTGGGGGTATGAGTGCAGCGTGGGGGTATGAGTGCAGCGTGGGGGTATGAGTGCAGCGTGGGGGTATGAGTGCAGCGTGGGGGTATGAGTGCAGCGTGGGGGTATGAGTGCAGCGTGGGGGTATGAGTGCAGCGTGGGGGTATGAGTGCAGCGTGTGTATATGAATGCAGCGTGTGTATATGAATGCAGCGTGTGTATGAGTGCAGCGTGTGTATAAATGCAGTGTGAGTGTATGAATGCAGTGTGAGTGTATGAATGCAGTGTGAGTGTATGAATGCAGTGTGAGTGTATGAATGCAGTGTGAGTGTATGAATGCAGTGTGAGTGTATGAATGCAGTGTGAGTGTATGAATGCAGTGTGAGTGTATGAATGCAGTGTGAGTGTATGAATGCAGTGTGTGTATGAATGCAGTGTGTGTATGAATGCAGTGTGTTTGTGTGTGTGTAAAAAATTATTTTTTTTTCGTCCCCCCTCCCTGCTTGATACATGGCAGGGAGGGGGGCTCCTTCCCTGGTGGTCCAGTGTCATTGGCAGTTCAGTGGGGGGAGAGGGGGGCTGGCAGAGCTGTACTTACCTTTCCTGCAGCTCCTGTCAGCTCTCTCCTCCTCCGCGCCGTCCGTGCAGCTTCCTCTGTCAGCTCACAGTGTAAGTCTCGCGAGAGCCGCGGCTCTCGCGAGACTTACACTGTGAGCTGACAGAGGAAGCTGCACGGACGGCGCGGAGGAGGAGAGAGCTGACAGGAGCTGCAGGAAAGGTAAGTACAGCTCTGCCAGCCCCCCTCTCCCCCCAGTCTGTATTATGGCAATGCAAATTGCCATAATACAGACTATGACTCGAGTATAAGCCGAGTTGGAGTTTTTTAGCACAAAAAATGTGCTAAAAAACTCGGCTTATACTCGAGTATATACGGTAATTAGAATTTTCTAATAGCATGATATATGACTGGATAAATCACGATCAGATTTCGATATTTAGAAATCTTAGTTAACTAAGAAGTATATAGTTATAACCATTCCATTCTGCAGATGGAATTAGAATAATTATCTATTTATGTGATTTATCACATGTTAGCATATCGTGATATTTATCCAGGTGTATTGATTTGCTCTAAAATAGGATAAAATATCTGTTTAGGCAAGTTAAAAAACATGGTAGATTACTCTTATTGGATGGTTCCAGGAAATGACTAATGAGTTGGTTTAAATGTTATTTTATTTAAAATTACATGAGAATAGGTCTTAATTACCTAGGAGGTCTAACCAGCATTGAAAGGGTTATTCTGTTAGCTAAGTTGTATGGCCTTACGCTGCAAGCTCTGTGAAACACCGTCAAATCTTGTTTGACAATTGCTATGTTAACCATTGGAATGTGTGCCATTGGAATTGCCATTGTACTGCATACTCATGTTATACTGTATATTCATTGATTATTATCACACGTTACATATTTAATTTGTCACAATAAATTGTATCTATTTTTATAACAAATTGTGATTTTATTTATATGGAATTCATTTCACTTACACGATAACGATCTTTGGGATCTGAGGATTGAAATAGTGGGCAATTCTCAACTGTTTACTATTATTATCCCATAAATATCCCCACAGTCCATATTTGTTTAACAAAGGGAATAAAGAGAATATATTTAAAATACTGGGAAGGGACAGTCTGCTTTAGGGAATAATTGACCATAAACCACTTTCCATGTTCATTAGATGCCTTCCAAAAAGAAAGTCGGGCACTCTCTCTGTATTTGATTGCTAGAGAAATGCTCCAAGTGAGACTTCGGGAGGTTGTAAGGGAGCATGCTAAAGATTAACAAGAGAGCTTTAGTATATCCTCCAAGCAATATTTGCTACACCACACATTACTTACAACCTTAGAGAAATATTACTTTCAGCACACTCGCTTATGTTCAATCAGCAACTATATTGATAAAATAACCTAGAACAAAATGTAATATGGTACATACCAATTTGTTCTCATGAAAAACTGATCCATAACAGTCTTCCAATTAACAGGAAATCCCAGCTTAAACTTCTGAATAAAGTCTGCGTTGAAACCTGACATATGGCAAAATAAAACATGTTACAATGTGTCAAAGTGACAATGCATGAGACAAATTCCAGCCCAGACATAAAAATTATCTGGGTCACAGGTTTTCCCTAGCAGTAAAACATTAACACTATCAACTTTGATTTATCTCTAGCCTAATGCAGTGGTTCCCAACTCAGTCCTGAAGGTACACCAACAGTCCATGATTTCTGTTCCAATAGAGATACTGTCAAAACAGACTACTGGTGTATGTTGAGAAGTGGATGAATAACATAGGAGAACAACATACATTTACCTTAAAGGACCACTCTAGTGCCAGGAAAGCATACTCGTTTTCCTGGCACTAGAGTGCCCTCACCCTCAGGGACCCCTCCCGCCCGGCTCTGGAAAGGGGAAAAGGGTTAAAACTTACCTTTTTCCAGCGCTGGGCGGGGAGCTCTCCTCCTCCTCCTCTCCTCCTCCGTTCCTCCCCGTCGGCTGAATGCGCACGCGCGGCAAGAGCTGCGCGCGCATTCAGCCGGTCGCATAGGAAAGCATTCATAAGGCTTTCCTATGGACGCTTGCGTGCTCTCACTGTGATTTTCACAGTGAGAATCACGCAAGCGCCTCTAGCGGCTGTCAGTGAGACAGCCACTAGAGGAAAAAGGGGAAGGCTTAACTAATTGATAAACATAGCAGTTTCTCTGAAACTGCTATGTTTATAAAAAAAAATTAGTTAACCCTAGCTGGACCTGGCACCCATACCACTTCATTAAGCTGAAGTGGTCTGGGTGCCTAGAGTGGTCCTTTAAAGCGACACTATAGGCACCCGGACCGCTTCATCTCATTGAAGTGGTATAGGTGTTTTGCCCAAATTGCCCTGCAATGTAAAATATTGCAGTTTAAAAAACAAAAATGCAGTTACATTGCAGTGTTTATTGCACCTCTTGTGGCAGTCTTCCATACAGCCACTAGAGGCACATCAGGGACTCTAATGGAGTTTTATCATTTTAAAATGACAGACGACTCATGCTTTGCTTGAGGACATCTAGCATCTTTAAAGTCCCTGTAGAAAAATATTCATTCAAAGCTTTCCTGTGGGGAAACTTTAATGCAAGCGCCAGACATGCCAGTTAGGTCCAATCATAACCGTGACGCCACGGGAGGAAGTGACGTAGGCTGTGTAGAGGGAGCCTTGGTGTTGGAAATAGGTAAGGTGTAAAAAAAAAAAAAAAAAAAAAAAAAAAAAAATCATTGTCGCAGGTGAGAGCATAAAGTTAGGGACACAGGTTAGGAATACAAGTTCGTAGTATAGTATTCCTTCAAGCTCATTATCTTTTACGGCATATAGTGGTTTACTTGACTGAATACAGTGCATGCATAGTGCTAAACATGTTGGTGCTCTATAACAATTTATCACATAGTGCGACTTTTTAAATCACAATCCACGAGAGCAACAATATGTTAAAGCATTCTAAAACAAGTGAAAATAGTTTTATCCAACTCCTCAATGCTGTGCTTCCAGGGTCCATGTAGGAAACTAGATCCTCCGACTGGCGAGGATGAGCAACCCCAGAAATCCTTGCGAAAATTACCACCTTCCAGCTCCTTTGACTGGAGCTCCCCAGGCATGTGGATGAGAAGAAAGACCAGCAGAAAACTAGCAGGAATAAGACAAATAAGGCAGGAGCAAATCTACAAGTCACCAGTACCCTAAGGAAATTAAGACAGGAAAGGCCCTCATGGATTTTGACTATACAGATGATAATGTAAAGCAAGCATGTCAAACTTGCGGCCCACAATGAATATATTTGCGGCCTACCAGCCCTTGGGCCACTTTGTGTTGTGGTTGTGACCAGCCGCAAGACATTAAAGATATTTCCTGTCTGATTCACGGCCGATTGCAAGCTCCTGCAGGCCAGTAACTCCCCCTTCCCTTCTGCTCGCTGTGCCAGAGCAGCGTCTGGCCTGATTGAACAGAGAAGAGCGAGGCTGGAGGACAGGTGGCTCATCTTAAGGTAGGGGAAGAGGGGCTTGGGGGCCCTTCCTGTTTAGTGTGCTAAATTGGGTGAGGGAGTGGGCAAGGTATTAATTTTAGGAAGGGGGCATTGTATTAATTTGGAGGAGGGAGGGGGCCAGTGTATTAAATTGGGGGGAGGGGGCAGTGTATTAAATTGGGGGAGAAAGTGGGGCAGTGTATTAGAGTGGATGGAGGGGGGAGGCAATGCATTAGAATGGTGGAGGGGACAGTGTATTAGATTGTGTCTTCATGGAGATGCCGATTGGCCACCCTGCTTTTTGCCACACATGCACAATAGCCTCCCAATGCTTTTCTATGGGAAATTAATAGGTTTACATTCATGGTTTTAGTCCAATTACAAAACTTAATATGTCCAGGTAGTTGGACAGAAACATTGGTTATATGCAAATGTAAGTTTTCTTAAAATAAAGCCACTCTTTTGTTTACTTTGAGGACGTCAGATAGGCAACATTTTTATAATGTACTTTTCTAAATAAACCTACGTTTCTATGAAAAATTATGTTTGTTTTTTTGTGGCCCACATACACTTGAACCTTGTTTATTTGGCCCATGTTAGCCTTTGAGTTGGACATGCTTGATGTAAAGAGTAAGAGTTACTTCCAAACATCATGACTACTTCAGTGATTTGAAGTGGTCATGTTGTTAGGAGCCTGGACGTGCAGCGTCCCTGCTTCTATGAGAAGCCTATTAGAATGTGCAAATGCTTAGAAGACAACCAAATACAGGAAGGTGTGCTAAACACCAGCCAAATCAGAGGAGCATGTAAGGTGTACTACAATATACACCTACCCTTAGTCAGGGATGTGGGAATATTGCTGCAAAGAAGGGGGGGGGGGAGTGGGGAAAGGGCTAATAGTGTAAAATTGTAAGGTATGCAAGTGGACTAATGGTATACAATGGACCAACCTACGTGGAAATAAAATTAAAAATGGAATGAATTTTCTGGACACCACTGTGACATGCAACAATGGCACAATCCACACCTGTTTACAGAAAACACACAGACAGGTGTAGTTATCTTCACAGCTCCAGCTTCCACACCTCCCATACTAAACAGGGTCTAGAGACCCTGTCTACGGACAGAAAGGCTACAAACCAAAGACTATTACCAAACAAATCAACTCTGCTGTTAAAACTATTTACGCGCCTGCTACAGTACAGAGAGAAAAACATATCTACAAGAATACCACTTCTGGTCACCTACAACCAAGCTCTTAATGAAATATGGAAAATCATTAAGGACCTACAACCAATGTTAACAGAAGATGAGATTCTGAAAAACATTCTGTAAAACACCCATTTTGAACTTCAGACAACCAAACCTCCAACACAAATTAATAAACAGGAAGCTACTCACTGATGTGAGAAGAAGAAAGAAAACGGGAACAGTCAATGCAAAAAACCTTGCTGCAAACTGTGCCAGCACATATGCAGACAACCCAGCCACACACAACAATAAAACCTACAGTATTAAAGGTTCATGCTCCTGCACATCAAGCAATGTGGTATGAATGATTCAATGCACCAAATGCCACCTAGGATGCTACATTGGGGAAACCACCCAGCAATTAAATGTCAGAATGAATATGCACAGACACTCCATCACCACAAAGAAGAATCCTACTGCACTCCTGTGGGACACAATTTTACCCAGCCTGGCCACTCAATGAAGGACCTAAAATTAAAGTACTGAAAGGGGTTTTTAAAAATACCCAAGAAATATTTTTTTTTTAAGCCAGAATGATCCAATTGCTTAACAGCAAGAATAGAGGACTAAATATTGATTTGGGTGTCCTGTCCCACTACCAACACTTTACATGAACACTTCCCCAACATTATCTTACTGCTCTGTCATCTGTATCAACATTTTAAAATGCATTCAAATATGTTATGTTTATTCTAACTATATACAAAGTGTGTAGACCTATGCTTTCTGTAACGGAGCTCTGTGTACTCCGACCGAGTATCCTCCGTTGATGGACGCTTCCTAGCTTGCGCCGAGGACCACAAGCACCGCACCGGACAGCACAGCCACCGCAGACTCCACAACCGCCGAAGCTTAACTGGAGCCTCGCCTTCTTCCTTCCACCCTGGATCGGCTTCTGTCCCCCAGGACCGTGTGGGGAAGACCTCTCCTCCAGGAGAGCGTATCCGGAACAAGCTCTTAAAAGAGCTAAGTGATTAAAGCTCAAGGGAATATGCAGAGCATAGCAATCCCCAGTGTGATATAGCAGTTCCCTCCAATAACAAGACAAGATAACAAGACAAGGCTACGTATTGAGGGTCAGAAGAGGTCTGAGGTGCTGGAACACCCAGCCTGCTTTTTATTACAGTCAGGTACAAATAGAACACACCCAGGGGGAGGTTGAAAATAACCAATTACATACAAGGTTCAACCCACACATCCCCTCCCCTCAGATAACCAGTTAACACAATTTATACTGTACACATTTTTTACCCACCTTTAAATCCAACACCGTTGATAGCTCTTATTCAGGGGAACAACATATCCAAAATTCAGTTCATTCGGATAAACGGTTCGGGAGTTATAGGGTTCCAAAGATTTGACCGACCGCACAGACCAACTAGCCGAAAACAGTTCCATAAGTTTTGGCCTTGCGGTCGGTCCCCATTCGTACGGGGAAAGGATATGAAATTCGTGCCATCCGGTCGAATCTCGGTGGTCGCTAGAATCCCCATAGTCTATTAAGTCTTTCTACCGAACGGCGGAACGTTCGGTAGTTACCGCACGAATTTACGGAGGTCTGGAGGACTCAGCAGTGTTCGCATATCCGTTTTTAGTTCCACACGAGTAATGGCAAAACATCGCTGTTCGTGCGCAAGATGGCCGCGAACACGTGTAAAGTCCCGAAATGGCGACCACCCAGACACTGAGACAAAGGGAATGTTAAAAGGACACGAACGGTTTTAATACCGAATCCCAGCAAAGCAGTTACACATTTTCCCGATGTCCATAGTCTCTGTACAGCCCAGTTAAAGAGCCAGAGACAGCATAATACAAATCCATTCAGCCCAAATATAGTTTTTAAAGTGCAATATGTCCCGTGGCCATAGTCGCAGGGCAGGCGGTTAGCGATAAGCCCTCTCCAATGTCCAGTAGCAAAAGGCAGTTTGTCACACTTTCCCACACTCTTATGCATGTATGATTATATATGCGACTGTGCATTTATATTTGTGTATATGAGTTTATGTGCATGTATGTATGTATGTATGTATGTATGTATGTATGTATGTATGCGTATATACATGGACACATGTATGTATATGTGAATGGCTGTATGTGTACATATACATATGTATGTGTAGGCACATTTGTATATGTGCAGGTACATGTATTGGTGCTGGTGTGTGGGTGCATGTACATATATTTGGGCATTTGGTTGTATTTATATGTACATTGTTGTTCTCAGTACAGTATTCTCTTGCGCCCCGTTTTTTGCTCTCCACAAGTCTAAAGAGTAATCCAGACGTGGACCCCCCTTGCTCACGGTGCCTAGAGAAATATTAGCTATGCTTCAGTGAAGATACATAAGAAGGCTGAAACGATCGTCTGGGGTTGCTGTGTCTCATGCAGAGGGAACTTGCTGGCATTTTGGATCTGGACTGCCTATATGTGTGGGACCAGTCTGATATGTTTCAGATATGTGCTCTATGTAATGGTGCAAGATGAGCTAAAACTAGTTAAGAGATCTGAGCGGGGACCCACCGAACAGCAGGCCATTTTAGCTGCTGCCCGTTCTCCGTATTCTCTTGCGAGGAGGGAGAGAGGGTGTTATAGGCCTTCATACATATCCTGTAACAATTATTTTGTTTTTACTCTCCCCTTCTACACTGTTTTTTTTTCCCTCCCTCTCCTCCTCCCCACCACCCCTCTAACATCAGTTGTTTTAAGTGTTAAACTATCAGATTGATCATAATTGCTTCAGACCTGAGGAAGAGAGGAAAACTCTTGAAAGCTTGAAATAAGATAAATATGAAATATAAAATGTAGTAAATAGTCTAAAACAATCTGGTTTCTCATAGAAGGTTTTGGGCACTACATACATGAAAGATACATACAAAATTATACAAACTAAATTAGGTTAGATAAGTAGGTAGATAATTTTCCAATTTACCACTAGATGTCACTAAATAGGTGTATATGACCCTTAGAGATGTTGCTACTTTGTAGCCGAAGTATTGCAAAAGGGATTTTATATTAAAGGGACTCTCCAGCCAAGCCTCTTTACTCACCTGGTTCCAGCGTTGGGAGCCTCGTGAAGCCGCGCCCCCTATTTTGTCAAAATGACTAAATAGTCGGGCGCGAGCAGGGAGCAATCAGACGCTTCCATTTTGAAGCGTCATTGCTCCCTTGTGCGCATGCGCGGCTTCGCCGCACATACTTCAGAGGGCGGCATTCATGTCCTGAACGCACTACCGCGCATGCGCGCGGCCGCAAGCTGAGCGACAGCTCAGCTCGCGGTCTTTGCCCGCCCCCCCTGCTGACAGGCTGGAGAGAGAAGGCGCGCACACAGTGCCTTCTCTCTCCTGCACACGTCAGAAGTGTACAGGGCCTTTTTAGGGCCCTGCATGATAGGAAGTCCCTCTTGTGGCCGTCTGAGTGACGGCCACTGGAGGTATTCCTATCAATCAATGTAAACACTGTATTTTCTCTGAAAATACAGTGTTTACATTAGATTGCCTGCAGGGAGCTATAGATCATACCTGAACAACTACATTAAGCTGTAGTTGTTCAGGTGACTATAGTGTCCCTTTAAAAACCAATAGTTGATAAGACAGCTGTGTAAACTGGCACATTCATCATTTAGAACAACTTGAGAGGCAACCTCATACGAGCAAAATTTAAGAGCCCATAGGAACTGCACCAACGGCAATGATTTCACCATTTCACCATTTCCGCGGAGACAGAGTACATACCCTTCTGCCTGGAGGCGACCCTCTTCGATTCTTCAGAGAGCTGGACGTGCGCCCTCCGCCGGATCTCCCGACGATGTCTCCTTACCCGGAGAATATCCCGCCGCTGAGCCTCGACTGGCAGGTAGCTGGTGCCGCTGTCCAACGCTGAGGTCCTCCGGTATTGTGAGTTACAGCCCCGACCTGCACGGATGGGATCCCGGGGTGGGGGCGAGACTTTGTTGCTTGGGTGGGGGACGGTACCCCTTTACCATGGGGAGAGTGATGGGTTGCCCTGAAGTGCCACGGCCCCCCCCCCCATGTACAGGCCCCTGGCTCCTTGCTGTACTCTTTGCAATGTCCCCCCCCCTCCATGGAAGCCTATTTACCACATTAGCTTCCCTGCGCCACCATGAGGGGTATCACCCATAGCACTTGGGAGGGTTTTTTCTGGGACGGGGGAGCCAGGGAGGTTGACGCTCTTACAGGACCTCTCAACTAAGAGCATAATGCAGGAGGAAGATGTGGTCACCGGAGAGACTATTTCCATCTATGAACTGGGGGATATATATATGTTAATAGTTATGGCATGTTTAGGCTTGCGGTGGGAATGTACATTGATGTGTCTTTCATATAGTTGTCGGGCTACCGATATTTACATATACGCTAATGCTTCTTTTTAACACCCTCAGCCAGTGATACGGTGTAATAGTGGGTGGGGAGAGAGAGGTTTTCTTTTCGATTCCATTTTTACCTTATTTTATTTTAATTTTTTCATTACGTCTAATCGTACGGGAGAGTCCCAGTGCTATTGCTGTACCCCTGATGCCCTTTGCACTTGCCCTTTATGGGTGCCACCAATATGAGCCTTAAAGATAACTCCCACAACACACAGATCCCCCCCCCCGCCTGACTGGGCCGGGTCAGTGGGGATTTAGCCGTGCGAGATGGCCCCCCATTTTGAGAGCTGTTGGGGGGGAGTGTACATATTGGCAGCGGCATGTAAGGCTACCCTTTTTTTTCTAGCGGGGCTGCCGCGGGTGGGGCTGCCACGTAACCCCTCTTAAGATCAGCTTTCATGGTTACATAGCATAGGGGGTTTCTATATGCAGGGCCCAAATTTGGGGTATACCCCCTCCCCTCCCCCCCCTTTTTTTTTCTTCTCCACTGGGACTGCGCATGCCATATAGGGGGAAATATGCTTTAACATGGGGAGAACTTCGACCTTTTCCCTTTTGCCCATATATTACACCATCAGGGCCTTCAAATTGTACAGTACCCTACTCATAGGATCATTTCTATGTACAGCTGATCAGTAGAGAGGGGGGCTGACCCTGGATATGTGTAGCAAATAACAACAAAGGGTAATGTGCTACTCCCCTCAGGACAGTATTATTCGATTGAAAGGTCTTATAGCTTTTTGATTTTTTCATCTAATCTGTGCGGGCAGGGGGGGGGGGGAGGTCCGGGATACTAGGGGGGGAGGGAGAGGTCCCCAGTTAGCAAAGATTAGCGCTTTGGGCCCGGGATGAACTTTAGAAAATCTCCTTTAACGCATTATAGAAGTAAAAAGTTAAGAAAAAGAAAAAAAAACAAAAAACAAAAACAAAAAAAACAAAAAATAAAATAAAAAAAAATAGTAAAATGAAAAACACAAAAACAAAACTTTTGTGCGTATAGCAAACAATTTTGAAAGGGGCTCAATTTCTGACCCACACTGTTGTTCCTAATGTTCAACTTCTCACTGACGCTGAGGGGCCTGCTGCCCCCGGTACTACCACATAACCGCTAAGATCTAATACGGAGTAATATGGTCCATGACATAATTGATTGGGCGTACGGGTGTTTGAGCCTAGGTCCCACTGAACCTTCCGACGTTGATCGTGGCTGGGAAGTGGGCTCATTGTCCCCACCCTATTCTGGCAGGCGGTAAGTCCAGAATCCTACGGCAAAGGACTATGTCCGTATGCCACTTCTTACTTTTTTTCATTCCCACTATACTTTTTCTTCTTCTTTTTCTCTACACCTTTCTTATTACCTACCTAGTTCTGAGGGGACGGGGAGGATGGGACGGGGATCCCGTTGAACCTCCGGGGATGCGGATGATGGGGTACCGGACGCATCCACCATATATTACACGTGTTCCCGCTTTCGTTGTCGCGCATAGCTACTGCCTCTCACGATGGGGATTAAGATAATATCTCTGAATGCTAAGGGCCTTAACACTCCTAAGAAACGTTGCCTCATGTTTAAGGAACTGAAGAGGATGAACGCAGACATAGCTTTCATACAAGAGACCCATCTTCCCCAGCAAGTACGTTTTCAATTAAGAGATCAAACGTACGGCGGCACATATGAGTCTAGAGCTCACCGTAAATGTAATGGGGTAGCTACCCTGATCAGGCTCAGCTGCCCTCTTCAAGTGACATTTCATGAGGCGGATCCAGAAGGCCGCTATGTCATAGTCTCAGGCACCCTTCATTCTCACTCCGTGCATTTCTTAAATATATACGCTCCGAATAGACCTGACCCTGACTTTTGGACGCTATTGAGAGACAAGATACTGGGGTTACCGCATGGCATGATATTCATGGGGGGAGATTTCAACGCTACCCCATGCCCAGCTGCTGACAGGAGCTCAAGAGACGGAGGACCACGCTCACAAGGCCGTGGCGGTCAGGATCGCTTCCTTAAACAATTCATGGATAGTACCGGCTTAATTGACATATGGCGTGCCCATCACCCAGATACTAGGGACTACTCGTTCTATTCCGCTCCTCATGGGACCTATTCCCGGATAGATTTCTTCCTGACCAACGGGACTGGAATGGCACGCGTAGTCAAGTCGGAGGTGGGAGATATCTCGTGGTCTGACCACGCCGATGTGTCTATAAGCTTAGGGAACCTCTGTATAGCCTAACCATGGACATGGAAACTGAATGCGTCCCTCCTACGGGACCCCCTAATAACAGAACAGATAAGGGAGGAGATAACGGCGTATTTTGCTATGAACGATACTCCGGACGTGAGCCCCAGTACAGTATGGGCAGCCCACAAGGCGGTAATAAGAGGAATACTAATCAAACTAGCCACGAGGAGGAAAAAGATGAAACACCAACGCTTGGAGGCACTCCTGAGCCAACTGCGCACACTGGAACAGAAACATCAATCTGCGCCTGATGGAGACTCACTTGCACAGCTTAATTCGGTGAGAAGGTCTATTCGAACGCTACTGCTCGACGACGCAGCTAAATCTATGACGTGGACCAGGCGCACATACTTTGAAAACGCGAACAAAATGGACACGTTCCTAGCCAGAACATTAAGGCCTCGGAACCGTAGGCCGCATATCACGTCGATTAAGCGCCCTGATGGCTTGACAACGTCCAAACCTAGTGAGATTGCACGAGTTTTCGAAGATTTCTATAAGCGACTATACAACCACACACCAGAGAGTACGCTGTCTGAGCTGGAGGAAGAACGAAACATTCTCACTTATCTCAACGGATTGGGGATGGCCAAACTGACTAGGGAGGCAGCAACTAGCCTGGCCATGGAAGTCACGGAGGTAGAGATAGACAAGGCCATTTCTAATCTGAAAGGCAATAAGGCAACCGGGTCCTGATGGCTTCGATGGAGCCTAATACAAGGCCTTTAGGGAGGAACTGACCCCACATATGGTACGTCTCTTTGCGGACTTGCGAGAGGGGGGACAATTACAATCTGATATGACCTTGGCTACCATAATCTTACTGCCCAAACCGAACAAGGACCCCCTATATCCTGAGAATTTTAGACCCATATTTCTGATCAACCATGATCTGAAAATATTAGCTCGGATACAAGCGGATAGGTTAAACCCACTTCTGACCTCGATTATCCACGCAGACCAGGTAGGCTTTATACGGGGCAGGCAGCTGTTTGAAAACACCAGGAGGAATATCGATTTAATATGGAAACAGACAGCTGTAGCTGCCCCAACGCTCGTGGTGTTTATGGACGCTGAGAAAGCCTTCGACAGGGTCAGATGGCGATTTCTATTTACGGTTATGAAGCACTTGGGCTTCCCTGGTGAATACATAGCGATGACACAAGCGATGTACCACAACGTGAGAGCCCAAATACAGATTACAGGTGCCCCATTGTCTCCTTTTCAACTCTTTAACGGGACAAGGCAGGGGTGCCCCTTATCTCCCCTACTTTTTACCTTGGCACTGGAACCTCTACTGCAGGCTATACGTCGTGACCCTGGGATCAGCGGGGTTGCGGTGGGGGGAGAAGAATTTACCGTTTCAGCATATGCGGATGATATTCTTTTGACGCTAACAAACCCAGAGGAATCGATTTCAACCTTGCGGAACGTAATAACAGAGTACGGGACCTACTCAGGCTATAAGGCCAATATGCAAAAGTCAAGCGCCTTACCGATAGGAATTCCAGAGGAAGCAGTGGGACGGATAAGGGAGGCCTATAAGATCAGGATCGAAACAGGGTCGCTGACCTATTTAGGGATTCATCTGACCGCGGACAGCGGACGCTTATACGCGGCTAATTATACTCCCATGCTCAGATCTTTGATCTCCGACCTGGAAAGATGGGACGACAAACCAATATCATGGATAGGACGGGTAAACGCGGTGAAAATGAACATACTACCGCGCATCCTGTTCCTGTTTCAGGCCCTGCCGATACAGGTCGCTAAATCACAGCTGGCTCCGCTACAAAAGGCAATAGGAGATTTCGTTTGGCACAACAAGAGGCACAGGATAGCCAGACAGGTGCTTTACAGACGCAAAGATAGAGGCGGGCTTGGCCTCCCAAACCTATACTTCTATTACCTGGCTGCTCAACTGACGCAGATTGCGATGTGGCACTCACCACCCGCCGAGAGGAGATGGGTGGACATAGAGTCCATGATGGTTGGATCCGACGTCCCCCAATTTGCCATGTGGGCCTCTAAAGACAGCAGACCTATCATACGGACGACGTGCCCGGCGGTTCTTAACTCTATTCACATTTGGGACCGTAGCAGATCCAGATACTCTCTCGCATCCACACCGTCCCCTCTCACTCCAATACTGCGGAACCGCGATTTTCCTCCAGGAATGGCACCTCGGGAATTTAAACAAATAGAAAAAACTGGACTACAGAGGATTCACCAGCTATACCGGAACGGAACCATAATTCAATTCACAGACCTCCAACAGGACTCCCACATGACCCCCGCAGATTTCTTTAGGTATCTTCAAATCCGGGACTATGCAAGACAAGCACACATAAAAGCGGCAGCTATGAAACAGATGACATTTTATGAATCAATGTGCCTACAAGGGGTAACTCCCAAGGGATCGATTACGCTCTTATACGCCCACCTAAGCGAGAAGAACAAGGAATGGGGAAACTTACCGTACACAGATAAATGGGAATCTGAATTGGGAGAAGTGCTCGAAGGCATTGAATGGCAAGAAATCTGGGAGGCAAACTCTAAGGCCTCCATATGCACCACTTTTCAGGAACAATCCTGGAAGACCATGCTGCGATGGTATACCACCCCTACACAACTTTACCATATGCACAAAACGGAAACTGACAATTGTTGGAGAGGATGTGGCATGCGCGGCACTTATCTACATATGTGGTGGGAGTGCCCAAAAGTTCAGGCCTTTTGGACAGCAGTCAAAGATATACTGATACAGGTGTTTGGCAGGCCACTGCCCCTGAATCCGTGGACCTATCTGCTTAACAGATCTGTTGAGGGCTGGTCCAAACGAGAACAGGCATTAATACACAAAGTGACCCCAAGTGCTCGCAGGGCAATAGCCACGGCGTGGCTGTCGCCGGAAGGCCCTGATATCCAAACCATAGTACCCAAAATAAAGGACTGCAGGCTAATGGATGACCTGACGGCCAGGGTGAAGGGATCTGTGGAGAGATTCCTGAAACTATGGGAACCTTGGGACAATTGCGCTCTGGCTGATTGAAGAGGCTAGTAAATAGGCCCGTGGCTATTTGACTGGGTGCGGACGAAGGTGGGGACCGTGTTTTTTTCATTTCTGATCATTGTTCAGTGGTATCCCCCTTCTCCCTCCTCCTCCTCCCCCCCATTCTTCTTTAAGCATCCTTTAAGGGACACTCTCCGACAGAGGTTGGTTCGTCCTTGTCTCGTACCTCTCAACTTCCTCATCTTTTTCACCCCCCCCCCCCCACCAAACTTTTTCCCCCCTTTTTTCTTCTTATCCTCTATCTGGACTTTTTCCTCTTTTCTCCTTTTTCTCGCATTCTCTTCTTTCCTCTCTTTTTTTCTCTTCTCGCTAGCCTGTTTGACGGATTGGACGGTACAGTGGAATCGTTTGGCTACCCTGACTGGGTGTCACAGAGCTTTGACAATCCTCATGCAGGGCTTGAATAAAAGTTTAAAAATGTTCTCGACAGGGAGGCAACCCATGAACGATCCGGGACCGGGTCGTGAGGGGGATTGCCATTAGGCCAGGCTTGGGTTGCGTACAAATTTATACAGACTACGCGCAGAAGAGCTGGCTGCTGCGTAAGTTAAATGGTTACAGTACATTCGCAATACCAGACGACTAGGCATAGAGAAATGATAACATGTGTTTTCTTATATTAAAAGTGGAGTAATAAAAGTCGACATAGGATGTGTACTGCCGCATAACGCTGTTACTTATGTATAAGTGATTGCCATGTCCTGAGTCTGGCTTCTGCGCAAGCCCCATTGTTGCTTGATTATTGCTATTGCCTTTCTCTGTCGAATTCAAAAATAAAGAATTTAAAAAAAAATAAATAAATTGCTAGGACCCAGTCTCCAACATCTGAGATAGGGGCTGACCAAACGATGAGATGCATAACAAGATTTGACACTGGTTGGGAACCAGTGATGGATATAATAAATACATTTTATACACTAGCAACAACGTTATGAAGATAATTACGAAGAGACCAACAATGACAGCCAAGAGAGCTCCAAACTTGAACGACATCCTGGACCATAGTCATCTATCCCAACCTGCACCACAACCTACATGGCTCACACCCACAAAATGATTTTTTTACAGCCACTGTAAATATCTAATACCTACCAAAATAAAAACTTTTGTGACCAACCAAACTTACATAATAAGAGGTCCTTTATCAACTGCTTTTCATTCAAAGGTGATATATCTGGCTAACTGCATATTGTATGTATGAGTGCAGCGTGTGTATGTATGAGTGCAGCGTGTGTATGTATGAGTGCAGCGTGTGTATGTATGAGTGCAGCGTGTGTATGTATGAGTGCAGCGTGTGTATGTATGAGTGCAGCGTGTGTATGTATGAGTGCAGCGTGTGTGTATGTATGAGTGCAGCGTGTGTGTATGTATGAGTGCAGCGTGTGTGTATGTATGAGTGCAGCGTGTGTGTATGTATGAGTGCAGCGTGTGTGTATGTATGAGTGCAGCGTGTGTGTATGTATGAGTGCAGCGTGTGTGTATGTATGAGTGCAGCGTGTGTGTATGTATGAGTGCAGCGTGTGTGTATGTATGAGTGCAGCGTGTGTGTATGTATGAGTGCAGCGTGTGTGTATGTATGAGTGCAGCGTGTGTGTATGTATGAGTGCAGCGTGTGTGTATGTATGAGTGCAGCGTGTGTGTATGTATGAGTGCAGCGTGTGTGTATGTATGAGTGCAGCGTGTGTGTATGTATGAGTGCAGCGTGTGTGTGTGTTGCAGAGCCTTGGTGGGGAGTGGGCAATTTTTTTAGGATTAATTTTTATTTTATTTAATTATAATTTTTTTATTTTAATATTTATTTTTTTATTATTTTTTTGTAATATTTATTATTATTTTATTTTTTTTCGTCCCCCCTCCCTGCTTTATACATAGCAGGGAGGGGGGCTCCTTCCCTGGTGGTCTAGTGGCATTGGTAGTTCAGTAGGGGGGGGAAGAGGGGGCTGTCAGAGAGTTTACTTACCTCTCCTGCAGCTCCTGTCCGCTCTCTCCTCCTCTGCGCCGGTCCGTTCAGCACCTCTATCAGCTCACACTAAGTCTCGCGAGAGCCGCGGCTCTCGCGAGACTTACAGTGGGAGCTGACCGAGGTGCTGAACGGACGGCGCGGAGGAGGAGGGAGCTGACAGGAGCTGCAGAAGAGGTAAGTAAACTCTCTGACAGCCCCCACAGTCTCTGTCTGTATTATGGCAAAAAATGTGCTGAAAAACTGCTTATATTAGAGATTAGAGGAGAGAGAGGTTCGGAGATAGAGAGAGGTTCGGAGATAGAGAGAGGTTCGGAGATAGAGAGAGGTTCGGAGATAGAGAGAGGTTCGGAGATAGAGAGATAAGGATATATATATATATATATATATATATATATATATATATATATATACACACACACACACACACACACACATATATATATATATATATACATATATATATACATATATATATACACATACATACATACATACATACACACACACAGTCATACTAAGTGTATTTTTATATTAATATGTACATATATTAATATAAAAAACACTTTATATATATATATATTATATATATTTATAAAATACAAATAAGTAATTTAAATAAAAAAATGTATAAAAAATAATAAAAATTAAAAAAATTATATATCTATATGAAATTTTATTCTAACTGTATTTTGATATTAATATATATTTATATCAAAATACACTTAGAATGAAATTGTATATATATCTATGTATCTATAAATAAAAAGAATACGAACTATACATATGTCCATATACAAAATTACATAAATAATTATATAAATATACACATAGACTTCAAATATATAAATATGCATATATATTTAAATTCTACGCGCGTATTTATATAATATTTTTACATAATTAAGTAATTTTATTGATTGCAATTTAAGGGACCTGCCTGCCAACCCAGGTCGAAAGTCCAGAGAATTTAATTTGTTAGCACTGTATTTTACCCTGTAACGTTCTACGACACCCTAAAACCTGTACATGAGGGGTACTGTTTTACTCGGGAGACTTCGTTGAACACAAATATTAGTGATTCAAAACAGTAAATCATATCACAGCGATGATATCGTCAGTGAAAGTGACTTTTTTGAATTTTTCACACACAAACAGCACTTTTACTGATGATATAATTGTTGTGATACATTTTCCAGTTTTGAAACACTAATATTTGTGTTCAGCAAAGTCTCCTGAGTATAACAGTACCCCCCACGTACAGGTTTTATAGCGTTTTTGAAAGTTACAGGGTAAAATATATGGGTCAAATATTTCTTACATTGAAAATGGCCAGGTTGGTTACGTTGCCTTTGAGAGCGTATGGTAGCCGAGGAATGAGAATTACCCCCATGATGGCATACCATTTGCAAAAGAAGACAACCCAATGTATTGCAAATGGTGTATGTCCAGCCTTTTTTAGTAACCACTTAGTCACAAACACTGGCCAAAATTAGCGTTCAATTTAGTTTTTTACTTTTTTCACACACAAACAAATATGAACGCTAACTTTGGCCAGTGTTTGCGACTAAGTGGCTACTAAAAAAGTATGGACATACCCCATATTGAATACCTTGGGTTGTCTACTTTAAAAAAAATAAAAAAAAAAATAGGTACATGTGGGGTGGTATTCAGAGATTTATGACAGATAGTAGTGTTACAATGTCACTATTGATACATTTTAAAAATGTATGTTTTGAGACCGCAATATCCTACTTGTACTTATAGCCCTATAACATGCAAAAAAATAGTAAAAAGCATGTAAACACTGGGTATTTTTAAACTCAGGACAACATTTTGAATCTATTTAGCAGTTTTTTTTCCATTCGCTTTTGTAGAGGAGTAAAAGATTTTTCACATAAAAGTCAAAAAACATGTATTTTTTTTCAATTTTTCATCATATTTTCTCTTTTTTTAAAATTAAATTACATGAGATTATATAAATAATGGTATGTAAAGAAAGCCCCCTTTGACCTGAAAAAAACCCAATATATAATTTGTATGGGAACAGTAAATGAGAGAGCGGAAAATTACAGCTAAACACAAACACCACAAAAGTGTAAAAAGATGCCTGGTCGCAAATGTACAACATCGCAAAAACAGTCCGGTCCTTAAGGGGTTAAAGAGAATGGGTCCAAGTACAGATACCTGAGGTACCCCACTGGTGATAATATCATGCTACAAATATACTCTATTGATTACAACCCTTTGTTGCCGGTCACTCAGCCACTGCCTACAGCTACACATCCACAAGTTCCACAATGGAGAAGCATCAAACCTCTTTTCAAGCCACTGAAATGCTTAAAACACAAGGGGGAACATTAAACCCAAATTACTGCAATAGGAATTCAGATGGCTTTTCACTTTTAAAAACGCAGAGTATTCTTGGACTCAATGAAGAATTCAATTACACAAATTTCATCACATAATCATGTGAAGTCAACCAGATCATCACATGTTAAACTGTATATCACATACTTATTTGGTCCAACAGCATATTTATTATGTATCATTCATTATACATTTTAATTTGTTTTCTTTATCATTATTATTTTTTTTTTTCTACTTTTGTTTGGCATTACCACCATTTTTACTATTTTTCGGATTCTCTCATACCATATTTGATTACTTTGGGGACTATAAACTGTTTAGATTCATAGCACATCAGGAATTATTAGTCTGAGAAGATTTTCTACTATCAACAAATCTTATGTTCCCTAAAGAAAATATATAATGGATTTTCTCCATGTGATTTACCCCTTCTGCCGATATAAACATAAATTTAGAAGTGTCCAGCCATATCATTCAATGCTCTATATTACTCTTCAAGAGACTGGCATATGGACCTGATCTCTTCAAATGTTATACCTTCTGGGTGGTCCTTAATCTTCCAACATTGCCTACTAACCTATAACAAGACTCCTGAACAGGATAATACACTTAGAGGCAATTACTAACAACCTTTCTGCTTGATTCATGATTATAGAGGCTTCTGCCTCTGACAATTTTAACAGCTGTATTTATTTGCCGTAACTATTTATATCATCCTGTGACTTAGATGTGCAGCAGCCCATTCTTATATAATCTCAAGGTTTCATCCTTATATACTGTAACAGAGCTCCCTGTACCCCTGACTGGGTTCCTCCGCCAAGGACCGCTTTCTAGCTGGAACAGGGAACAAACCTCAGCACTTCTACCCACAGTCGCTGTAGCTTGACCGGGACCCTGGAGACAAATGGGATATTAGCTCTAGACACCCCTCAGTCCTAGGAGCTCTAGTCCTTACAAGGACTTTTCCCCGTTAAATCCCCTGCAAGCTGGAACAGCAGACCCAAGGGTTAAATCTTCCTTCCCTCCAATAACAGGACGACAGAGTTTTGGAGTACAAGCTGGAATTTTTTTGGCAGCCATAACTGGCCTTATATGCATGTCCCCATGCAAGGGGCACTCCCCTCTAGACCTTGTGGGGGACTGCAGCACAAAGTCACAGACCAATGACAAAAGCTGTTTAAATGCATGACACTCCCATATACAATTAGATAACTGGATCAGTACTGTACTAATCTAATCCAATTACCTCCAAGCACAGAAAAAAACAAAACAAAAAAAAAAAACATACAATACAACACCACCACACGGAAACCCCACAAAAAATCCAAAAATCACACAGATCGGTTCAGGGGTTCGGGATTTCCATGGAAGTCATCATTTTGACCAACCGTGCACATTGTCCTATGCCCAAAACAGTTCCATGAAATCAGTGCCAATGGTCAGTCAACTTCGGTAGTCTTTTACAGATTTCCCTGCAGGGCCCATAGTCTGTGGGCAGGAGGCTGGCAAGCAAGCTCCTTCATGAGCTTGTGACAAACTCACGTGGGAAGAGGAGTTTGTCACATTTACTTTTTTCAATATTCTATTTCCTGGTGTTTACAATCGGGAGACTTCGGCAGAAATAACCGCTTAGTGGATAAGCCCCACCAGTGGTCAATTAACCAATGACAGCCTTAAAGGTTTCATTCAAAAACCGCATGGCTTGCAGACTGCCTCCAACACTCCTGATGATCCCGGCAATGGCCGCTGGGTGAAACGTGTGTCTGGTGCTTTTCTCTGTATTTCCTGAACCAAGGGGCTCTCAAAAAAATAAATAAAGTATAACTCCCAAAACTTCTAGCCTCTTGGGTTAAGGACTTTAGTACTTTTTACTGGCTACTCCTAAGCTGGGTTTCTCAATTTTATTTGGGCATTGGGTCGCTATCTCGATCAGACCTGAAATCATATTCATGGGTTTGCGACGTGGAGGGAACAGGTGTCGGCTGACAAATATGCAGGGACTAGTTATTTAGTTTAATTCTCAATATTAATTGCCATTTATATACAGATTCTGTAGCGCTTTACAATATTATTAGAGGGGGCAAGGATTAATAAGACAATTACAAGTTCACCCCTCCACCACCGGTTTCCAGGTGTGGACCACTCCCCCTGAGTAAGAATGCTACTGTTAAGGTATACTCAAGCCACATTAAAGGACAGAGGAGATCAACTATGGAAAAAAAATATTAAAATAACTGTCAGGATTACCAATTGATTTAGCACGCAGAAATAGTATCACACCTAGGACTAAGGATAACGTCTAACCAGACCTTAAAATGGCCAGACTTAATGTATCCAAGAAAAGTAAAAATACTTGCAGAGGTCAGGGATACACAATGAGACAACGATGAGGGAAAGCCAAAAAAGTCTAGCATACCAGAAATCAGTGAAGTCAAAAGGAAGCTAAAGTGAAAAAACAAATAATACGATCAGGAACACACACTCTGATAACCAGCAAAGGGAAACTACGACAGAGCAATGAGTGGAAGGAAAAAGGAGTTTAAATAACTCTCCTGCAAATCCGATTGGCCGTACCTGATCTTTGACCCCAAAACGTGGGTGTGCGTCTTTTGCATGACGTTGCACGCATGTTGACGTAGTCATTAACATGTGCAGACGTGGGGATATAATATGGCGTAGATTTGCAACGGCTGGCATCCGACATGTTACAAAAGTCAGGCATAATGGCGCAGGACTGCAGAGCGGCACTTCCACCACTCTCAGGAAGGTAACCACTATAATCGCCACATGGAGAGGATGGATACGTAACACACAAGCAGATACAAAAGTTTGGCCAAGTGGTTGCCATGAAAATTTGCATCACAGACATGTACTGCTTGGATACCCAGTTGTTAGCCACGTCTCTGGTAGAATGGGTGGCAACCCTGTTACATGCAAACATATTTGCTAAAGGAATAGTTTGCCAAATCAAAGATGTTAATGAAAACGCCAGAATAAAGCTCAGACCCTTCAGAGATCAAGAATAGTGGACACAGACTCTCTGCGTGGAGATGCTGAACATTTCCCATGCACTGATTCAATGAATCTCTATGAGGAGATGCTAATTTTGCTGCACATGCGCAATAGCCTACAATGCTTTCCTATGGGAAAGTATTGGATTAGCGAAGAGCTCTCTTAGCCATGGAGGCGGGTCCAGCAGCAGCGAGACCGGCATGGCGTAAAAAAAAAAAAAAAAGTGCGTAAAAACACCATTCCCATGTGATTGGAGGGGGACCAATCACCTAAACAGTTTCAATACAATTTAAGTCCACCCAGCCTCCCAGAGAGCTGGAGTGGATTGGCTTTCTCTGGCGTCCAGTTGAGCCATCTTAAAGCTCTTCTCCCTTGCACCATTTAGTGCTGCTGGGGACGGAGTGACGTCATATTCCGGCTGCCGGCATCATTGCAGGATGCAAGGGAGAAGAGGCACAAGGCAGAGCAAGAAGATTACCGCTACCTCGCCACTTTCTCTCCCTCTCTCTGAGGGAACGGGCTGACAAATTCATAAATCGCAATGGCGACCTGTGATTTGTCGAGCCCTGCAGTAAAGTTTGGGCTTAACAGATTTGAAGGCTATTACTGTGCTCCGGAAAGAACTTCACACCTTAGATTTTTTATTTTTTTTTTTATGTTGGCATACTGAAATGGCCATCTGAGCTATGAACCTATGAAAATTTGCAGGTCTGTATTTATGAAATTACAGGGGTTAAAAATCAATTTGGATTATTTTTTTCAACTATCATTCAATGTGTCAGTAACCAGGGCAATAAATGGACTTTAAAGGGACACTCTAGTCACCAGAACCTTAATGCAGTTAGTATGTATAGTATGTCCCTGTAGACATTTTAACGTAAAAACTGGATTATTAACATTAAAATGTTTTCAGGAGGCTACCAGTCCATATCAAAGGATATTCCTAGTTTACTACTGCAGATAATAATTAGGAATAAATATTTCACCAGAGAATTAAAATAATTTTCAGCTCTGTAACAAATGCTTTAAGTAGTTATGATCTTAACTTAGTGTATTTATATTTAAACCGAAAAACCTTGAGCAACAGCATTAAAGGCTTATTAAGAGAAAATTATTTAAGAAAAAAAGTCACCTGCTAACTTCATAGCGTCAAGATCAGGGTCTCCTTTTAATTTATATATTTGACCAGAAAGGGTTTTTACTTTGTAAGAGTTAACACGTTCCACAATAGCACTGCTGTGCCAGTCAACATCCTCCATATCCCTGTGAAACAAGAAGAAATCAGCCAGTTAAAGAAATTTAATATGAGCATGTAAACATTTTTCCAATTCTAAATGATCTGTGGTGTCTAGTACAAAAATAAAAATAAATTTAGTACACATTTTGGGGGCAGGCAAACCCCCCAATTTTTTGGAACCTCCACCAAATCTCCTTTGGCACTATAAAGTGCCTTTAACATCCAAAATACCAAAGTTGGGTAACTGCAAAGATAATTTATTAGGGAAAAACAGTCATTTTACTTACCGTAAATCCCTTTCTTAGTATAGTGGCAGTACTTACAAGTGGGATGTTCCTTAGGGTTCTAGACAAGAAGCTCCCCCTTCTTTAGAATTTAAAATGTTGTGCTCCGCCTGCTGCCTCCATATAAGCTGTAACCCAGAGACACACACCAGTAATACAAAAGAACCAAATGGAGACCGAATGATGCAAAGAATTTAATCTATTTGAAAGCGGAGGGAAAGCCAGTACTGCCACTATACCAAGAAAAAGGGCATTAACGGTAAGTAAAATTACTGTTTTTCCCTTCGTATAGTGGCAGTACTTACAAGTGGGATATAGCAAGACCCCTGCATAAAACAAAAGGGTGGGAACTCAGCAGGCCACAGCTTGTAGCACCTTACGCCCAAAAGCAGCTTCAGATGATGAGAATACGTCCAGCCTATAATGCTTGATAACGGTATGTAAGGAAGACCAAGTAGCAGCTTTGCAGATGTCTTCAGGTGAGGCGGCTGCTTTTTCAGCCCAGGAGGTCGCCATAGCTCTAGTGGAATGAGCCTTTAACGGGAAACTAAGGGGAATCCCTTTGGATTGATAAGCCATCCTGATTGTATTCGTCAGCCATCTGGCCAAAGAGGGTCCTGAGACAGCACAACCCCTGTTAGTGCCCTGAAAGTATACAAATAGATGATCTGAGGATCTAAATCCCTGAGTCTTCTGAAGATAGATTTTCAGGGATCTTCAAACATCTAGGAGATGCCACTTTCTTTCCAGATCCGATGTAGGAGATTGACAAAAAGCCGGCAGGACAATAGGTTGGTTAATCGCAGCACTAGAAATAACCTTAGACAAAAAAGAAGGCTTGGTGTGCAGGACCACCTTGTCTTGATGAAAAATGGTGAATTCCGGGGGGGGAAGAGAGCTCGGATCTCACCTACTCTTCTAGCAGAGGTCATAGCCACCAGGAAAGCCGTCTTGAAGGTAAGTAGCTTGATAAGAACCTCCAGTAATGGTTCAAACGGTGGTTCACAAAGGGCTTGAAGCACCAGAGACAGATCCCAAGTAGGGAAAGGTACTAACTTAGGAGGCCTCTTAAGCCTTATGGACTTAAGAAATCTTCGAATAAGCAGGTTTGAGGCAATGTCACGAACCAGGAAGTGACTTAGAGCTGAAATCTGGCCTTTGAGCGTAGATACTCCCAGGCCGGCTTCAAACCCATCTTACAAAAAAGAAAGAATTTCCAGAATAGAGGCTTTGGCCGGATCCAAACCTCGAAGTGAACACCAGGTTCTGAACTTCATCCAAACTCTGAAATAGATTTTCGAAGTGGACAAGCGGACAGAAGACAGCAACACGTCACATAAAAGGTCAGAAAGACCATGGCCTTGAAGGATCACCCTTGCAGCAACCATGCCGTCAGGTGAAACATCTCCAGAGTTTCCACGGGGAGAGTCACATTCTCCAATATTTGAGAAGAGACTGGGAGATGCCAACGTGAGATTGTCATGTTTTCCACTTCTGAAAACCAACTTCTGTTCGGCCAGAAGGGCAGGACTGCAAAATTCTTGCCTTCTCCCATCTTATTTTCTGGACAATCCATGGTATAAGAGCGACAGGAGGGAAAACATAAGCCATGTCGAAGTTCCAAGGTATCGATAGACAGTCTAGGACATCTGGGTAATCTCCTGAATGGAGAGAAGCAAATCTTTGTACTTTCCTGTTTCTCCTTGTGGCCAACAGGTCTATCTCCGGCCTCCGAAACCAGCTCCAAGAAAACTTGGTTTGATAGCGCCCAGTCTGCCTGAGACCAATGGCTTCTGCTGAGGTCGTCTGCAATAACGTTTAGAGACCCTCTGATATGGGTAGCTGATATAGCGAGAAGACTCGCTTGAGCCCAAGACATTATGCGGTAGCAGAGATCTTGTAGAGCTTTCACCTTCGTGCCTCCCTGGTGATTCAAATAAGCCACTGTAGTGGCATTGTCCGACTGAATCCTCACTGACTGATTGGTGACGACTGAGCTGAAGGAAACCAGTGCCTTCCAAACCGCATTTAATTCCCTGAAATTTGAGGAAGCGCCTGCCTCCACTCTGTTCCAAAGACCTTGATGGAACTGAGAACCTAGATGGGCGCCCCAACCCATCTGGGAGGCATCTGTGGTTATCGTAATCCATTGTTCCTGTGCAAACGATAGGCCCTTTGAGATGTTGCTTCTGTGTTTCCACCAGTGCAGTTGTCTTTTCACCCCTTTGGATAGGTGGAAGGGAGAGTCTAGATCTTCCTGTTTTCGTGTCTATTGGGAAAGGATGTCCCATTGCAATGGTTTTGATTCCGCCTTTGCCCAGGCCACTGCTGGGATTGCAGAAGTGAGGAGGCCTAGTAACCTCATAGCATCCCTGATTGAACTTAGGTTTTTTTTGCAGCTTTGATACGACTTAAAATCCTCATTTGTTTCACTATTGGTAGAAAAAGAGAGAGGGACTGTGAATTTACTCGAAGACCCAAGAACTCTAGACTTCGTGACGCAGTCAGCTTGGATTTTTCCAGGTTCGGGATCTCTTAAAACCTTCATTGTAATCTTGAGATGAAGATTTAGCAGTTGTCTTGATTGGGCCTTCAGGAACCAATCGTCCAGGTATGGAACAATCGAGATACCTTTCAGACGTAAAACTGCCGCTATGGGTGCCAGGATTTTCGTAAAAACTCGAGGAGCTGAGGACAGGCCAAAGGGAAGAGCCTTGAATTGTAAATGGAGAATCCTTCGCTTTCTTGTTAGAACCGCAAACCTGAGAAACTTCCGGGAAGATTCTGAAACCGGTACATGGAGATAAGCATCTTTTAAATCTAACCTTGCCATGAAATCTCCCTTTTGTAAAATGTGTGTCACAGACAGAATACTTTCCATACGGAACTTCTGGTACGGTAAGCAGGTGTTGACTTGTTTCAGGTCTAGAATCGGCCGAAAGGATCCATCTGGTTTTTGAACCAGAAAAAGGCGTGAGTAAACTCCCTGAAATTCCCAACGTTTGGGTACCTTCTCTACCACATCTTTTCTTAAAAGAAGAAGAGCTTCTGTTAGGAGAGCCTCTGTTTTTACTTTTGATGGATAGCTTGACAGTAGGAAGGATGGATGTGGTTTCGATGAAAACTTTATTCTGTAACCTTCTGAAACGGTTCTTGTAATCCACCCATTTGAAGTACTCTTTTCCCATTCTTGGGCGAAGAACCGAAGGCGTCCTCCCACTCTTATGGCGTCAAAACTTCCTCTTTTTGTCATGCCTGTTGGATTCCTGTCTAGACCACTGGCTGTTTCCACCTTGTTTTTGAAACCTGCGAAACCGCCCTTGGTAACGAAAGGACCTCTGACCCTTGCATTGAAATATTTTATATCCCTGGGTTCTTGATTCCAGAGGCAGGGCTTTCTTCGTATCAGACATCTGTCTAATAATGTCTTCCAAAGGAGTGCCAAAAAAAGTTTGTTCCTCTCAAAGGGTAATTCACATAAGGATGCCTTAGACGCAGAGTCAGCTGTCCAAGTTCGTAGCCAAAGAGATCTTCTGGCTACTGACGACAAACCCATAATTCTCGCTGATAAACGAAGAAACTCATCAGAGGCATCCGAAAGGAATTCATTGGATAGTTTCAGTAGGAACAAGAGATGGGAAGGATCTGTATCTGATTTTCCCATAAGGGAATCTTCCAGGGCTTGTAGCCAAACGCTCTGAGCTCTGAGAACCGCTAAACCTTCAATTTCAGCTCTGCACTGATATCCTGCGGCCTGGAATATTCTTCTACACAAAGTTTCGGCTCGTTTGTCCATTGGGTCTTTAAGCCCTGAGACTTCGCCAATGAGTATAGTGGTTTTCTTTGATAGCTGGGCAATCTGAACATCCACCTTAGGAAGATCTTCCCATTTTTCTTCAGACTGTAGCTTGAACAGCAGTTTAAAATGCTTTGAAATGAACGCACGTCTTTCAGGATTCTTCCATTCTCTATGAAGGAGATCCAAAATTTTAGGAGACATTGGGAAACCTTTAACCTTACCCTTGGTAGGTTCAGTTTCTTGTACAGCCGTCGTCACTTCTTTAATAAATTTCTTCAGCTCTTCTGGTGGAAAACCCTCCTCCACACTTGAAGCCAGGCTGGAAATATCCGAAGGTGAAAAAAAAGAGCATTCACCAGAAGAGATGTCAGACACAGAAGGAGATCTATTCCTCCTACGCTTTGTGGGCAGTTTCTCCCGAATAGCCGGTTCTTTTTTCACAGCATCTTTAAAAGATTCAAATGTCTGGGACAAATTTTCATGAAACCAGCCCAGGAAGGATGCCATATCAGTCTGCTTGGCATCCGTCAAAAGGAGAGTTTAAATAGTTAAATCTCACCTCAAATCACCTAAGATCCGTGTAGGAGGGCTGGTGACACTGAGAACCAGGACTGTACACCCACCCTTGGGGTCAGGAAGGTCCTGCACAGCCATATAGGTCCAAATTTTGAATTTGGCGCCAAACACCGTTTCACGCATGCTCAGTAGCGCGATTCTGTGTTCGGTGGAACGCAAAGCCTCCCGGGCGTGCGTTCCACCACTGTGCGCATGCGTAACGAGCAATGAAGGAGGACCGCCTGGGAACTCCGTCAGAAAACCACAAAAGACAGTACCCGGTCGCGTTCCGTAACGCGAACCCGGAAGTACTATTGCCGCTCAGTTCCCGCCCCGGAAACTATCGGGCACTCCCCTCCCGGTCAGCAACCTGTGCTGAACACACCAAATCTCCACCTGCACTGTGGGGAAACCTGTCCGTCCCGTTGCCGGGACAAGAAGAACTGGTGTGTATCTCTGGGTAACAGCTTATATGGAGGCAGCAGGCGGAGCACAACATTTAAATTCTAAAGAAGGGGGAGATTCTTGTCCAGAACCCTAAGGAACATCCCACTTGTAAGTACTGCCACTATACGAAGGGAAAAAAAGTGGGGGTGAGAGAGAGAAAGTGGGCATTGCCTCGAATAAATACATTCACGGTAAGTAATAATGTATGCTTTTCCCATCAGATTAGAGGCAGCGCATTACGACAGTCATAACAAACAATCCCTAAGTGTGGGACTCATTTAATCACTGCTTGTAACACCTTGCGCCAAAAAAAAGCTTCTTCTGAGGCCAGTATGTCTAATCTGTAAGGTTTCAAAAATGTGTGCAGAGACGACCAAGTGGCTGCCACACAAATTTACGAAGGTGTAGCTAAAGCCGTTAAGGCCATGATTAATGGAATGTGCTTTAACCCCTTAAGACGGCAGAGAGTTCTATGCCGTCCCTATTTAGATGGCTCTAAACGCCGCAGGGCAGCATAAAACACCCTGCAATCTTATGTACTTACCCAGTCGCGGGCGTTCCCACGCCGGCGATTGCAGTATGGGGACTCACCTGGGAGCCCTCCTACTTCCTCTTCCGCCCCTCTGAGCCATGTGATCACGAGGTCCTTACGAGGACCTCATGATCACATGGACGGCATAGCCGTCCAAGGCATTGCCAGCAGTGTAATGACAGGTACTCCCCCTGCTGTCTAAAAATAAAATAAAACATGCTAAAATCAGGGTATAAATAAATAATACTTAGATTGTTATATTTTTTATATCATATTATATATATATATGATCTAAGTATATTACACACATACACAGTCTAAGTGTATTTTAATATTGATATATAAAACTGATAGTTGGTCTATCGCCGCTGGACATACACCACTAGTGTGGTGCTGCCGCGGTGAGAGGCCAACGTAAGTACCGTGAGAAAACTCCAGGGGCTTAACCCCTAAACAACAAACAAAAAAGGAAAGAAAGAAAAGACAAAAGCTAGTCACAATGCCGAAAGACAAAAGTGGCTAGCTGTGTTTGCCTGAAAATATACAGTAGTCCAATATAAATACAAGATATATACTATATACATAGGATACAAAGAAATTGAGATGACCCTACAGCGTGTGATCTAAACCTTCAGGTAGATACATGTATATATATCTTGATGAGTGTGTAGGAATACGGGTATCACCAGTATGTTACTAGCAATAGGTCTCTGAGATTTATTAGTCTGGCTCTACAGGTTCCTAAAATGCGGTTTCTTTGATTCTATTTGTATAATATAATATTTCTATGTATATATTTATGCAATAATTTTACATAATTAGGCCATTTTATTAATTACAATTTGTAGGACCTGCCTGACAACCCAGGCCGAAAGTTCAGGGAATTTAATTTGCTAGCACTATATTTAACCCTGTAACTTTCCAAGACACTACAAAACCTGTTTTGAAACAGTAAAATGTATTACAACGACATCAGTGACATTTATTGCATTTTTCACACACAAATGGCACTTACACTGACAATTTATTTGTTGTGTGTAACGGATCACCTGGCACCCCGACTGGGTACCTCCATTGAAGGATGCTCCTAGTGCTTCTTGAGGACGCCAAAGCACTCTAGCAGACACCACAACCACCGCAGGTCGAACCTTTACAAGAGCTTAGGAGCGATTACAGCAAGGGAATATGCAAAGCATAGCAATCCTTTGTAGCAGGTTCCCCCCAATAGGAGACAGCACTCCAAATCGAGGGTGAAGCTTTTAATCCAACACTCTGCTTTTATGCCCATTTTACAAACATAGTACCGCCCACAGGGTTTCGAAGAACAACCAATCAATACATTACAAAACAGCTAAACACTCCCATTCATACCAGCAGAAATCCTTCCCTCCGCCTGTGATACAATTATCTCAACACAATAGACTAACTTAATCACAGGCAGAAAATACAGTTTTTACACAATATTAATAACTTTCAAAATATACATGTCATTCACATAAAACATACATTTTCAGAATCAGCATACTCCATATACAAACATACTCAAAAATCATACAATTGCCTCTAGTTGTTTAAAAGTTAGGTGAGGTAACTTATCTCCAGTACAGGGCATATCTCCATTTACAACAGTAAAAAATACCTAAAAATACATAATTCCCCTTATATTGAACAGAACCCCTCACTAAATCCGAACAGCGCTCAGATCCCACGAACACAGTCAAATCGCCATGCGGTTAAACCAGAGCAAGGGCAAAACAACAAGTTCCAACTGGTCTGGCAGTGTCCCTGGGACAGCGCCCTGCTGGAGAACAATATACAGGAAACGGGGGAGGGGCACACCTTCCCATGTATTCAAAGGGGCAGAAAAAGTGTTTCAAAACCCAATAATCCCAAATAAGTTTCTTAAAGGGCAATACATCCCAGGGGCCATAGTCACATGGCAGGAGGCTGGCAATCAGTCTTCTCCAATGCCCAGTGGCGAGGCTGGTTTCGCCACATTGTGATAAGTTTTACTGTTTTGAAAAACTAATATTTGTGTTCAGCGAAGTCTCCCGAGTATAGCAGTACCCCTCATGTACAGATTTTATGGGGTTTTCAAATGTTACAGAGTCAAATATAAGCCTTGCGTTTCAGTTTTTTCACATTAAAATTCGCCAGGTTGGTTATGTTGCCTTTGAGACCATACGGTAGCCCAGGAATGAAAATTACCCCCATGATGGCATACCATTTGCAATAGTAGACAACCCAGGGTATTGCAAGTGGGGTATGTCCAGTCTTTTTTTAGTAGCCACTTAGTCCCAAACACTGGGCAAAATTGGCGTTCAAATTAGTTTATTGCATTTTCAAATATTAACACTAACTTTGGCCAGTGTTTGTGACCAAGTGGCTACTAAAAAAAGACTGGACATCCCCATACCTTGGTATGCCATCACGGAGGTAATTTTCATTAACCAATCTGGCGAATTTCCATGTAAGAAAACTGAAACATTTATCATGCTATATTTGACCCTGTTACTTTCCAAAACACCATAAAACCTGTACATAGGGGGTACAGTTTTACACGTAAAACATTGCTGAATACAAATGTGTATTTTATTGCAGTAAAAGCAAACAGTATTTTGACATTCACAGTTAAAATGTCACGTAGAACCAAGAAAATAAAAAAAATAAAAAAATCTCCAATTTTTTTCCATTTTATTCATATTAAATTATGTTCCATACCTAAATATTTTTATGTTAAATGAAAGCCATGTTTCCCCTGGATAAAATGATATATAATAAGTGTGGGTGCATTTAATATGAAAGAGGTGAAATATGGTTGGACAGACATATAGCGCAAATGCCAGGTTTTGTTTACGTTTTGTTTTGATCACAACTTGTACATTTGGCTGCAGTCTTTAGGGGTCAACCCCTTAAGACTGGAGGGCGTACAATTACGCCCTATTTTAAGCGGCTCTAAACGCCGCCGGGCGTAATTGTACGCCCTCCGGTCTTTTCTTACTTACCCGGTCGCCGGCACGTCCGCCCTCTAGCAGCCCCCCGGCCATGTGAGTGAGGTCCTTGCGAGGACCTCACAATCACATGGCCGGGTTAGCTGGCTGCTGCATTGCCAGCAGGGGGACTGCCTGTAATGACAGGTAGTCCCCCTGCTGTCTGTTAATAAATTAAATGTTAATCAGTATAATATTTTTTTCTTCTTTTAATATATATATATATATATATATATACACACTCACACACACACACACACACACACACACACACACACACATTTATATTAATATCAAATTACACGTAGACTGATACTGATTAAATATATATAATTATTGTTATATATTATATATATATATATTTATATATAATATAAAAAAATATGTAAATACGTAAAAAAATAAAATTAAAAGTAAATAATTAAATATATAGATGTGTGTTATTTTGTTCCAACTGTATTGTGATAATATATACGTATATATCACTATATAATAAAAATATTTTTTTAAAAAATGTATACACACACATACATATACACACACATACATATACACACACAAGAGTAAAATAGTACCTTGCACTCAGGCTCCACAGTAACCAAACCGGGTGCAACACCAGGGCTTGGATATCCAAATAGAAAAAATGGTTGGTGGCACTCACGGATTCCTTAAAATATAACTTTTATTCCAATAGTTTAAGACAGATCAACGTT